>NC_139965.1:54193373-54403741 GCF_963993115.1 Abramis brama | reverse complement strand
AATGGCTTAACTTGAATACATGTACATATCTTTAAGCACTGTTGTGACAGAAAGTTGTCAAACATATTTTAAAGATTTTTTATCAATATGAATTTGATTCAATGAAATCCTCTCATCTATGTCTTTAAAAATCTTTGAAAAAAAAAAAAATACTTTTTATGACAATTACTGACCCCGAAAGACATCCATGAGGATCTACAGGGGTCTTCTCTATATCATTTCTGAAATGAGATTTGGTGCTTTTGATTATTTTAATTATTATTTTAAAGGGGCTGTATGTACAAATCTTCATGTGTTAATCTTTTTAATTGAAAATGTGTGAACAGCTTGTTATGAAACTTAAAAAAAGAGACCTTCCCCGACTTCCTAGTTTGTCTATGAAAGCCTGTAGACTGACATTTATGTGAAGTATTTTGGACAGTTTTGCCAGGAAAATCAAAATGATATGATGTTTATGCGTTCACGTGAGCCTCTCCTCAGTTCAATGACACATGATGCTTATACAATGTTCAGGGTAATGCTGAATGAGCCATTCTGCCTACTGTAATGTCAATGTGTCATGCGAAGAAAAGGGATTAATTCAATCTATAGTCTCACACAGCCAGAACTGTATAGTCTAGTCTCAAATATACTTTATAATCAAACTATCATAACAGTAAAATGTTAATAAAGAAGACATCTGTCGACATGATGCTGGTGAATTGCAGAGCTGGGGCAAACATCCATTATTTTTGTATAAACATGTTATTTTTGTTTTGTGTTTATTTTGTTATTGAGAGCAAAGTAAATTAATATTTACATATTCATCTATGCGTTGCTCTCAGCAGCGTGGAAGGCGTCTGGATGTTTGTTCACTGTATGTCGCTGCAAAGGTATTTCCAACTTCTTTTTACTTATAAGCAAAGAATAAAAAAGAACTTCACCATGAGTATATCAAGGCATTGAATCACGTTCAGTATCTTGTACATTACATGTACAGGAGTGCGGACATGAGCAATACGTTACTGGCAGTTCACTTAATGACCACCAGTGTCACTAATAACAAGGATTTCCCCTTTAAGAGCATGCTATAATATTTTAATATTAAAATAATATGAAAAAGTTGCTAATCTTCTCCAGCAGTTTCAACCAACTTCGGCATTTTAATAAGACTTTTTGTTCTTCATTATAATCTCATTTATTTTTAAGTTTCTGCACCACAAAAATGTCACAATTTTAATTCAGAAATGTGTAACAAATTCAACTTTGTAATGAAGTCATTAGCCCCTTTCACACATACAGTCTTTACTGGTAAATTACTGGTAAATTACTGGTAACAGATCATGTGTGAAAGGGAACTTCTCAAATATACCGGTAAATTGGTTCTGGCAATTTATCAGTAAGGGAAGTTGTAACATTAAATTACCGGTATATGCGCTGTGTGAACGCGGAATGAAGATAACCGGTATTTTGCACGTACGAAGTCAGAACGGGCTGACGTAAGAAGTCATTTTGGCCAATCAGTAGCCGTTGACCAATCAGAATGGTCTGTTAACGTTATCGGTAAAAATCCAGAATGCTGTTGCCTGTGTGAACAGCACATTTTTTAATTTACCGGTAAAGTCGTTCTGGCAATTTACCGGTAATTTACCAGGATTGCTGTGTGAAAGGGGCTATTGTCTACATTAATTGCATTTTGAATTTATATATATAAAAATAAAAATAATAATAATACTATATATATATATATATATATATATATATATATAAATGTATATAACCTTGCTGCTGATGAGCCAGTTGAACCTCCCCATTCATAGATCTAAGTAGAGTGCCATGTTGGCATTTATTTGGATGCCGACTCTGTTTGCTAACCAAGATTGAAAACAGCTCCCCTGGTTAACAATTCATTGTGTGTCAAAATGTAAATGTGAGCAGTTTGTGAAAGGGGATGCCATCCTGCACAAATCCTATCCTATTAAGATAAACTGTTACCTTGTGATGTAGCACAGGTGATGCTATCAGAATGGAAAAGGTCACTTTGGAAAGTGGAAATCTAATATGTGATTTTGGAGGCCATTATGCCCACTGAGCGATTAGTATTCATGTGGCGGGAATTAATAGAAAACAGATAGATTAAACTCAATGAGTGCTGAAATTTCCTGCCTTAAGTATCTCCACTTCTCTGTCCTGGCCTGCAATTAATATTAATGGGCCCTGGACTGTTTATAAAAACAACTGTCAAAAAGCTCTTTAACATAACTATTGTGGTTAAAGTAATGTGCTAAAACATGCCTAACTTTGTTTACGCCTCAGCTTCTGGTTCTAGCTGAGGTTTCATGTTAAGAAATTCAACGATGTGACAGAGATTTGTAGTGTTTGTAGTTTGCTTTATGTTTGGGGTTCTTGGACAACCTTTTTGTCATGAACCTCCATTATTCATTTTCCTAGTAAAGTATATAAATATAAATCACAGTATAATTGTTTTATTATTGTTATTGTATTATTGTTTACATTTATATTAAATGCAATTAGTTGAACGTCAGAGTGCTATTTGACCCACTTAAGTATGACTTAAGGACATCTTAATATGTAATTTTATAATTACTTTGGTAACACTTAACAATAAGGTTGCATTAGTTAACATTAGATAACTACATTAATTAACATGAACTAATAATAAACCACTTTTACAGCATCTATTAATCTCAGTTAATGTTAATTTCAACATTTACTAATAGGCTACATTATTAAAATCAAAAGTTGCATTTGTGAACATTAGATAATAGACTTTGAAGTAACATGAAAAAACAATGAACAGCTGTATTTTTATTAACTCAATAATATTATGCAGCTGTATTTTATTAATTCATTCAAAATATATAAACTTGAAATAATATTGAATAACACACTACAGTTAAAGATTATAATCAAGTACTTCACATGTGCTTTAGTATAGATTTAAAGTATGAGAAAACATTAAAACAGTAAAACTTATAATTTGACAATCAAAATGTGCCACTTAAGTCACTTAAGTATGATCAGAAACACTGTCATGGAAGTATATTCTCTTTAAGTACACTTGATCTTTTATTAAAATATTACAATATTTGCAAGTATTTAAAAAAAAAATACTTTTAAGATTTGAAGTACACTACAAGTGCACATTTAATACAATTAATTGCACTTCTTTTTCACAAGGGAATACACCTCTCTTTCTCTTGCTCATGTGCCAGTGATTACCCAGTGCCCATAGGGTGCCATCCAACCCCAGCTTTACGCTGATCTGTAATTTCTCTGCTATGCTTTCAGTTACTTGGTCTTGATACATTGTTGATTCTAGAATTGCTTGAATTGGCAATCTCTTCTTGCATTCAGCACTCCAGGAGCTAAAGCACATTGAGCTGTGGAGCAGCAGATTCGCTAAAGCAGCTCCCAGGGACAGAGTGGCCACGGCTGGCACATACTGTACACATACAACTGCTCTCCACCACCTGCACCATCTGTCTGCCCGTAACCTGCTGGAGCACCTCACATAGCACATACACCTGTGCCTGCCACCTCAATGCACACACACAAACTGCGTCCATGATCCAGTTAGATTTTGGTCAGTTTTTTTAGGCTGACTTAGAGGTCTGTAAGGAATATGTTTTAAGCTAAAACTGTCTGTTTGCAAGGCTGTCAATTGATTAAAACTGAATTAATGACATATATTATAGGTCCAACAGGTGATCGTGTGTTTTGTGTGTTTTGTCTGTTTCGGGTGGGTTTTAGGGTACGTTTACACAACAACGATATGCTTAAAACTTAAAAACTTAAAACTTAAAAAACGCTGTATTCTGCTGCCAGGCCATTAGATGATGATGAGACACTATTCTGAACACGTAATACGCATGTGCGTGACGTCATCGTCTTCAGAGATTCAAGTTTTTGTTGTTTACACGGAGACCGTTTTCAAAATCTTGCACTTTGAAACCTGATTTTAAAACTTTGCATTTTCAGGCACCCGAAACGCTGTTGTCGTGTAAACAAACGACTAAAACGCATAAAAAGTTTTATGTTTTTAGTTGAAAACGGTGTCGTTTCCTATAGTTTTCAGTTTGTTGGCTTTTCATTGCTTTGATTATCAGTCGCACCTGTTGTGTATTCCGTTGATTGGTTTGTTTGGGTATTTAAGCTCTGTGTTTCTTTCAGTTCATTGTCTGTTCTCATCTAATTTACCGGTTGTGCCGTTCCAGTTGATTCTAGTCCAAGTATCCTGAGTATTTTGTTTTGAGTTTTTCTTTAATAAAATCATATGCTGGGATTAGATCGTGCTATTTCTTGTGTTTACCCAACCCGATCTCAAATAGTGATGGGAAGTTCGGATCATTTTACTGACTCTCTTGTTCGATCTCGTTCATCAAAATGAACAAATCTTTTTTCGAGTCATTTCGTTCATTTAAGCACTGTAAAAAATTTCTAACCCTCCCAAATCAAAAATTTCAAGTGACCGATAACATCTAAATTTTTCAATTGGCCCAAGTGAAATTCTTGTTGCAATAGTCTGTTAGCATTGGCTCAATGAGAAATAATACGTCAGACTAATTGAAAAATGTTATCGGTCACTTGAAATTTTTGACTTGGGGATGTAATTTTTTTTTACAGTGAGGGGCTTTAAATGTTATACTTTTAACAGGCAAATTCCCCGAACACATCCACCTACGCAATCTTGATCATATTCTGAATTAAGAAATCATTATAATGCAGTCAAAAATAATTTACAGGGAACATAAATGATCACTTTACCTTCCGAGTCTTTCGTTCATTTGTCACGTGACAAACGCAATGAACGGATTGTTCATGATCGACTCATCACTAATCGCAAAGCAATTCGTACACATTTTACGAGTTGGCTAATTCATATGAATTCGTATGACCTCACTCGTATGAATTTTGCTAAATCATACATATTTTACGAGTTGCCCAATTCGTATGAATTTATACGAATTACCTACCCCTTACGCCGCACCTAAACCTACCCGTCACTGGGGTTTAGACAAATCGTACGAATTTGCACGAGTGAGCTCGTACGAATTCATACGAATTAGCCACCTCATAAAATACGTACGGATTGGTCGTGAAATAGCGTTGGTTTACCTCAACCGAAGCTGAGAGTGGGTTAATAAAATAGAGATAATTCAAATATGTAACATTGTGGTGGCAGACAAAATAATAGACAAAATGTGTCTTTAAAAGTCAATTGTTTCAACCTACAGCCTATACTGTCTGATACACATGTCTTTTTGCTATGAAATTATTACTGAATACAATTTTTGTATTAACATAATAATTACTTTCATATTGTTAGTTCTGGACTGAAGCAACTCATCGTTGCATTGCATTGCATTATATGTTTTGCCCCCCACAGTAAAAACTTTGATCATAAAACTATAGCATTTAAATTACATCTTATTAAGATTTAATATTGGGATATATAGTGACAACTGGTATGTATATGCATTTTATATAAGTAGTCTGCTATACTGTTATAAAATCACATTTTGCATTACAAGCTATAATTATATTTTTGTAATTAATAACACTAAAATGAACATGTTGATTGGACAATCCTAGTTTTTAGTCAGTAACAGCATGTTTGGAAGGTTGCTGCAGGCATATCCATAGACCTTCTATCATCAGGCAGTTTGTAGAAGTTGGCATTTAGTGAAATGGGCACAGGGCCACATTTTGTCTTTCATCAGGAAACTCACTTTCTTTCTCTGTGAAGGTTCTGTGACGTAAAGAGGACAAGAGAAAGGGCCTTTGGGGCACTCACTGCTAAACTTCCTCCAGCAGAGGAATGGGAGGATGAATTTCAGTCCAGAGAGAGAACAGAGCAATTAAGTGAGCGGGCAGGGGAGCAAGTTGTCCAGACGACTCGTTTTTCAAGCTCCTGTTGTACATAGTTCATTTTTTTGTTCTTTTTTCTCTTACAGATGGAGTTGGACTCCAGGGCCTTGCCCATTTGACAGCAGTAGGCCTACGTCATTCCAGATAACTTCTACCATCTGCCTACCTGCATACATTATCATATTGTGTCTTGCTGAAAGTCCATATATAGATCACAAAAGAACTTTTTAAAGAATGTAATACATTATGTATGCAAGATAGTAGGGGAGTAAATCTGAAATTTTTTCATGATATGATCCGACATACATTCTCTTTAGCCAGTGATACGACATTTTCCGATCCCACAAAACATGCCACAATACGATTACCAGTCGATTAGATTCAGGGTACATATGCTGATAATATACAGCCATATATATGGCTATATTGTGATATTGCCTGGCTATCAGTGTGATATTGCGTTTATACAACAGCTCCACAGCACAAGTGAGTAAATAAATAAGAAGCAACAATGGAGTGTCTTTAAAAACCCTTCCTTATTTACAACCAGTCACTCATAAAAACGGTTATTTGCTTTGCTGCCATCTAATGGTGTAATAATGTAACTGTCACTGAAGTCGAAATCACGATCTCTAACGGACCCTTTCTCTGACCAAATACGGCATATTGTTTATATAAAATAATATTTATTGAACAACAATATTTAAATGAATAACAATTGTACAAAAGTACAAACGTACAAAAGCAGCGCTCTAAAGTTAAGTTAAGTTAAATTTAGACTAAATATAAGAGTAAGAGCCAGTGGCAAATTCCAGAGGAACTGACCGAGATGAAGCTGTTCTCTGTGGGCACATGAGCGATGAACAGCCGCTGATGGCCTGGAGCTCGCATCTGCGAAAGCGTCCAAACAAATTGTAAAACGGGCGCTATGTTTATATAAATGTCACATATTTGATGTCTAAATAACTACATTCTCGCCTAAAAAACTCTTAAAAGTATAACAACTGTAGTATTTGTAAAAAATATGGTGGATCTGCTCAACTGCCATGACAGTTACTGCAGGCAGAGTGATACAAATGGTGGAACGGTTCCAGTGCTGATACTGGGGGAATATCGCACAGTCGAAAAAGGCTCTCAGCTAATCAGATTCAAGAACCAGAAAGAACTGTTTAATATATATATATATATATATATACAGTATGCATACATGTACATATTATAATCAACAGCAATATTTTCACATTCCTTATTTTCAAACCTTAGCAAGAAAAGAGGCTATAATTAAGCAAAAAAGCAAAATGTTAAGCAAAATTCGGCCTTTGTGTAGCAATTTTTTTTTTACCCAACAACAAAGATATCTATTTGGGGCATCCAAATGACTTTGCTCTTTTGAATTTCATCTGACGGTGATAATAACTGTCGTCTGCGTTTATTTACTAACTAAGAGAGCGCTTGGTGCACTGTATTGATCTCCAACAACTCACTGAACTTTTGAACTTCTGAAAGGAGGACAACTCTGACAGCTCAAAGGCGGTAAGCTTTCAGCCTCTCAATAAGGAAAAGCAAATGCAAGAGGCTATTAGACTTCAAGACATGGTGAAGATAAGACTGTTACCCAAATATGCTAGCTTACAGAACTATCTCAGAGGAGCTGAACAATTATGGCAGCTGTCACTTGTCAGTATTGGCTGCGAAGCTCGGCAGCTGAGCACATTCATTTCAGAAGTTTTGCAGAATACTTTAAGAAAGAATAACTGTGGCAGTAACCTTTCGGGGTTGTACTTGTGAACTGTTGTGATATTTTTCCAACACTCAAGATGAAGTAAAAATAAGTGGACAGAGAAAGAAGCAGACAGGGCCTAGCATCTGTGTCCTTTTAGCAGCTTGCTGCTTGTCTATGATATATTTCCAGACTACAGCTTTTCACAATTTGATAACGGCTCCCATTTTGATTCCAAAAGGGATTTTTGGGGCGCTTGTCAGATAAAGGGCGCAGTTGTCATCCAACTTGGCGCCCTCTTGCCAACAATGTCTCATTTCCCCTCCCTCTCAGATTCAGTCACTGCTTCCCTCAATCTGTCATTGGGCTGCTGGAAAGGGCTCTTTAGCATTTTCTCTGCTGTACCTTTTTGTTTTAACCATTTATGTGGCCAACACAGTTTTCCAACCCAGGCTCATTAGAAAAAACATGCCTCTACCTACATTTTTGCAAAACTCCATAAACACACCTTTCTAGTAGACTTGTAGAAGCAAGCTCAAATGGCATGGTTGCTTCAACACAATGCACTTCCATCTCATGTTTGCTTTTGTTAACACTATTAGGTTAAAGTAGGATTTCATGTAGGTGATAATATGTTATTAACCTATTAGTGGCACTGGACATTTCGGAACTGCCATGATATGTGCAACAATTAACATAATAAAACGTCACCAGATTCTGTTTCAGATAAAACTGAATGCGCTTTGTTCATTTTTGAAAGTGTCACGAAACTTGCAAGAAGCAACTTTTAAAGTGCCCCTATTATGCTATTTTAAAGTTTCCTAATGTTGTTTTGGAGTCTCCTACAACAGGTTTACAGGTTTCATTTTCTCATAATATACATTTGAACATCACCACATTTTCAATGATTCTCAAATGACTCGTCAGATGAATCAACCTCTCTAAATCCCTCCTTTCCGTGAGCTACTCTGCTCTGATTGGCCAGACAGCTCATATCCATCCGAGCGCGAGTCCGATGATGAAACACTGGAAGAACTAGTCATTCAACCCGAATCTCCATCGCAACGACTCGAGCAGGACGTTTCTCAGTGATACACTACTCAGTTTGAGGTACATTATGAGATGTTGCAACTGTAATCCTCACCATCAGCATTAACAAGTGCATATCCATCAACAAACCGATTATTTTACTTGTACTTATTAATTTACTGAGTAGTTTTCTAATTTATTGCGGTGAACATGTGGAAACTATATCAATAAGAGTGCATACATTAGCCGAGGTCTAGCTTGAATGATTGATGTAACATAACGTTGGTAAATCAAATCTTGCTCCATGCTTAATCTTTACTCAAAGTAGTAAGAACAACAGACAATCTGCATTAATAGACACAGTTTTAGGTAATAGTGGCCCACAACTGATTAGCAGAAGTATTTCAGTAAGACAGTAATAATGTGAGTAACCAGTTAGCAGGAGACCAACACAATATAAAACTCAAAACAAAGTATTTTGAACACCATCTTTCAAGAGCAAGCGGTTTGCGAATCCTACACTGAACTCCGAGATTTGAGAAGCAGTCGTAAGTAAAATAAAGGGAACACAGCAAAAGTTTAGGATTATACTGCTGTGGTATCATGGTAAAGATGAATTTTAACCACTGATTTTTCATATGCTCGTCCTTGGGCAGTGAAAAAAAACTGGCTTTACCGTCACATTGTAGAGCACATCGTCTTGTCAATATGATGCTATCCAGTATCCACAGGAATCAGCTGCCGGTTTGAGGTTCAAGTTTTCCGTGGTGTCTGCGCGTGCAATAAGTGGATGGGTAATATGCTAATATTTCGTCTTGATGTCACAACGAAACGGGTTATGACTCGTTTGAAAAATGATTCATTTCATTGACTCAGTCGACTCTTACTTTTGAAAGACAATAACTTTATACATGGTGCACTTTCAGATTTAAAACTTTGCAGGATGTTTTCATTCACTTAGAGCTATGTTACACACTACATGAAAGGTCATTTTCAAAAATCCATAATAGGGGCAATAATCTTTAACAGAAATGTTGCAGGCATGTTTTTCCAATGACCCTGAGCTGGAGTTTTCTATTGCTCCATGAAAAGTCCAGCAAATGAAAAAGGGCTAGTGTGTACTTGCGCCTAGAAAAACAAACAATACTAATTGGATGCCAAAGGAATGCTAAAGTCCCTGGAATCAGTAAACACAGTAAAACGTTCTACTGATTAAAACTTTGCATTCTAATAGTTAATCATGTGCAAATTATGGCATACTTTTATGTCATCCTAGTGCCTGAGGGATGATATCGTTTTTAGATCTTTTTTTTAAGTCGAAAGCTGAGGCATTTTGCTTCTGGGCCTAGATTTTCTTTGACAAACAGCCTGCGGCAATGGCAGTGTATGCTGAGTACATGTAAAGAGCAACTTAATGTCATTTTTAATTAGTAGTTCTCTATACAGGTTAGCAGTCAAGCCCATGTATCTTACCCCTAGGGATTGTTCATCAAAAATGAAAATTTTTAATTTACTCACCCTCATGTCATCTTCTGTGGAACACAAAATAAGATATTTTGAATAAACGACTCAATTTGTCCATAGTATACAGTGAGAATCAATGGGATCCAATGTAGGTTTGGATCCCACTGACATTCAATGTGTGGACAAAAATATTCTTCAAAAAATTCTTCTTTTCTGTTCCATAGAAAAGAAGAAAGAACAAAAGATATATTACTGTCTCTATGAAAATGAATAAAAGTTGGGACTCTTTTCTGATTTAGGCTGAAGCAAAGTAATACAGGAACCAGGACAATCCAAAAGTACCAGTTTTGAACACCAATCAATAGTCTCATTCACTCAAAAGATTGATCATTAATAACCTATGACACCTATCCATTGATAATAGACCAGTGAATGGATAGTTCAATAATGAAACCTAGACTGTGCTCACAGTAGACACCATTTGATCAATAAGCTCAGCTAAACAGACTAAAACACTTCTGCAACACATCTATATGAAGCAAATTTACTCAAATAAAAATGTATTTCAGAGATGCAATGACATCTTTGCAACACCGATGAGGTCTGTATGTTTTGGCATAACACATGAGGCTATTTAGAGCATCCTGTACATCCACTGCACTAACAAAAGAGTACCAGAAAGTACTTTGAAGAAATTTTGACATTTTTAAGTAATAGGCCATGTTTATTTGGATATGCACTATAACAGTACCATAGTATTCTTTAACCCTATAAACCTACTGGATGCTATATTTTATATACAAATTTATAAGACATATAAATGATCAACATCATCAAAATCTTTTGTACACAATCTACATGCCTTTATCATCTGATAGATAGTTTTTTATTTTGTAGCAAATTAAAGGCCATTTATTAGAATTGTAAAAACGCCAAGCTTTGATCATAAAACTAAGCATTTAAATATCATCTTACTAATATTATTTGAAGATATGGGGTAACAAATGATATTTATATACATTTTATGTATGGTAAGTAGTCTGCTATACTGTTATGAAGATCTCATTGATTTACATACAGGCCATCATAATTGAAATTTTCTTTTGGCCATATAAATATCAGCAATTGAACAGCACCAAATTTTTGCTCAGCCTCTGAATAAAATTGAGGTATTTTTTCATCCTCGAGTAGGCCTATATGAGCTCCATATTTTCCATAAAAGCCTGATATATTAAATATGATACTCAACAAAAAGACATCAGACAATCAGATACTTTGTTTCAGATATATTTTTTAAATTCTTTATCTACAGTTTCTTCTGAATTTCTATTTTTTTTTCGGATTATTATTTCATATGTCAAGCTTTACAGGGTTAAAGGGACAATGTGTAGGTTTTTAGGTATTTTATTATCTAAAATTAATATTTTTATTCATAAATATGTCCTCAATGGTATACAAATACCTCTGCTAATTATCTGACTTATCCTCGTAAATGAAGAATTTATTATCTTTATATACATGGGACGGGTAGGTCCACGGAGGCTTCCATGTAGTTCCGCCATCTTGAAAAACTATAATAGCAGAGAGGGACAAAAAGTACTAAGCCAACGCGTTTCCACAACGCGTTTTCGTTCAGAGCCAGCGTCACGTGACTGAAGCCAGCAGAAGCGGAGGAGCAGAGCAGTGAGAGGTGCTTGTCACTGCCCTGGCAAGTTTAAAAGGCTGCACTGTATGGTTATTTATACACCGTTCATTCATACATATGCTGAGTCACAGGATAAGGAGTCCTCGTCGTCAAAAAAGTCCAAAATAGACCGTAAAAGGAATCGTGACCGGAGATTACAAAAAACAAGGGTTAATGTTGGGATAGCTAATGCAGGAGAAAGCTTTCAAAAGAGATGCTGAAGTTGCCTGCTTTCTTCTCGACAGGTAAGTCAATGTTACGGTCTTAAAACTAGAAGTGCCAGAATTCCATAACTACTAGAGCTGCCGCAAGCGGTCAAATAGATTCCAAACTCTATATCTTTAATGATAAATACCCAATTGAGAGATTAATGCATTTATTGTATTAGGATATCTTTTAAAAACAAAACAACACCAAACTGTACATTTAAACAAGTTTAATTATACATTTATAAATAAATAATATCCGTAGATGTCCTGAACAAAATGACAGAGTAGCCTATGTTTTCATGCTTCCACTGTTCGATCGCGCCCGCGCCCGCACCCGCCTACACACACACACACACACACACATCTTGACATTGCAGCCTGTTCATTATAGCCATAATAAAATAGTCAACCTAACATATAAAAATTCCACTGCTCTGTTTATATAGTCAGTAGCCTGGTACAATTCGTACCATTTTTGCGCGTGTGAAGAGGATGATTTTTCCGTCGATATTGGAACGTGAGTGAAGTACAAAGCCTATAATAAAGAATAGTTGACCATCCAAATACATCGCAAATGTTGAAACATTTTGATTCTAATTAGAGAGTTACGTGAGCCTAACGCAGCTTACTTTCACTTTCGCTTATAAAGTATTTAATTTTGGCTTGTTTATAGTTATTTTTTCATTCTTGTTCTGTTCTGAATATCATTACATTTAAATGATTTGTTGTTGAATATGTTTTGTGTATTTTTTTTTACCACATTTTATTGTTGTGTATATTGGTATAGCCTATAATAATACCGCGAAATTCAGTGCGGTCAATATGACCGTCTATGGCCGAAATAGGTAAATATGTTCATTTGTTTTTTTGCCTTATGTGTAATTTATATGAAAAACATTTTAAATGAAATTACGGACACTTTTAGGAAAAGTCAGGTAGGCCTACTGGCAGGATTTTATTTATTTTTTCAACAAAGTTATTACAGATATAAAATTCAAAACGGTCAAAGTGACCGCCATGGCACTTCTAGTGTTAATTACAAGCTTTTTTTCATTGCTTGGTTATGAACTTTATTATATAGACAGTAGAACATTTATAGTTAAAAGTTAAACAGACTCTTTGATGAATAGCAGCTATTGAGTAAAGTAGAGAAGGCCCTAAAAACAAGGTTGTAAGTTTTGTTTGTTCAAAACTGTAACATTCGTTTGTTCGTTGTGTCAAGTTGCAGTTTGTTTGAAATAACAAACCAGTTCACCCGAAGGAAAACTCGATGAAGTGCTATTATAAGACATCCTGTCATAGCTTTTTGGTACATAACGGCTACCGTAGATGCAACACGCATTTGAAAATGTGAGGCGCTGGAGAGCACTATTTGTTTGAATGCAAAATACTATTTCACCGCTAGATGGGAGAAATTCCTACACAATGTACCTTTAAAGTACTGCACCCGTTCCATGTTATGGATCAGAATACCGTGGTATTATCATCTGATACCGTTGCGGTAATATGATGACCTATAAAGGTGGAGCACCTGTAAAAGCACTGGCCATTTTCCTCCTTGAAGAGTTGATATGATTGATTTGAGAAAATGATGAGTTGTCTCATACCGAAGGGGAAAAAGCCTGGCTTGGGATGAGAGATTTCTTCTCTAGCCTCTCTGACAAGACTGAAATATGGTTTGCACTGGTTAACCAAAAGGAACACATACATTTTCTACATTAGAAGAATTCCCATTATTTCTCCCTCAGCCATGAAAATCAATTCTGAAATGATTGCGTTCAGGGAGAGGGAAAAATAGTTGTGTGCCTTTGGCTGGTCAATGGACAGAGAGAGGTTGTTGAGTGCTTCTTTTTTCTTATTCTTTTTTTTTTTTTTTGCTCCATATTTTTTTTACAACCCCATTGAGAGCATTCTGTGAGAAAACGACTTGTGCTTGTCTATTTCTATGCTTTTTCTTGAACTCCAAGCAAGTCTTTTGCAAGCTCCCTGGATGATCTTTTTTTGGGGGTGGGGAATTGGGTTGTATTGGAGGAGTGTGGTTTGCCTGTCTGTTATATTTGCATTTTAGTGCTCTGATAATTACACAGGTATGTTGAATATTAATTGCATTTCCAGGATTAAGTTAAGCTCTCCAGTCGTCTCTCATGAGTGACCCTGGCCATTAAGATGTTTCATAGAATACATGGTCCAGAGTGCTGAATCAAGATATTGGCCTCAATATTAAGGGTGTTCATCTCTGTTACACTCAAGCTCATTTTAAACCAAGTCAGTTGTTCTTTAAATAAAGTTTTTTTTACAGGACAGTAACAAATTGATCACCCTAAAATTAAAATTCTGTCATCCTTTACTCACCCTCATGTCATTCCATATCTGTTAGACTTTTATTCATCAACATATGAAGATATCTTTTAATGAAATCTGAGAGCTTTCTTGTCCTTCCATTGACATTTAAGGCAACTACCACTTTGACAGTTTAGTCCAAATGTTCTGAAGATACATGGTCGCTTTATATGATGAACAGATTTAATTTAGGCTTTTTTTCACAGATAAGCATTGATCAGCAAACATAAACAGAAGCTCAACCATACTTGCTTAATGCGTAAGAACAAATATCATTGGTTCTTGCAGAAGCTCAAACGTGCTGCGTAACACACAAGTGGTGAAATGGAAGTGGTGAAAAACAAAGCCCATCTTGCCTGTCTGGGGTTAAGACGTTTAGCATTTAGATTTTTGTGATCGGTGAGAACTGTGAATCTCTCCTTAGCACCATCCAGCCAGTGTCTCCACTCCTCTAAGGCGAGCAGTGATTCTCAATTACCAATATCGTAATTGATCTCTGCCGGGAATAGTTTCTTAGAGAAGAAGGCGCATGGATGGAGACGTGCTGGATTCCCCTGTGATACACCGCTCCTACCCCTGTAATCGACCTCAATGACGAACAGCTTGTTGGGGTCTGGGTGGATTAGGAGCGGTGCACTTGTGAAGAGTCTTTCAGGCTCTGGAAAGCCTGGTTGGCAGCTGGTGTCCAGGACAGAGACTTGGGCTTTTTCTGAAGGAGGTTGGTCAACGGAGAGGTGATGGAAATGTAGTTATGGATGAACCGGTGATAGAAATTAGAAAATCCAAGGAACCGTTGGAGTTCTTTGATGGTGGTAGGCGTGGGCCAGTCTCGGACTGCACTTACCTTCCCCTCGTCCATCTGGATGCAGTGTTCACTGATGTTATAACCGAGAAACTGGACGGTTGGTTGATGGAAGGAGCATTTCTCGGCCTTGAGGAAGAGGTGATATTCTCTGAGGCGTTGGAGGACCTCCGCAACGTGATGGCCAGGCTCCAGGAATAGATCAGGATATCATCGATGTAGACGGTCACGGTATGATGAAGGAATTCCCGGAGCACCTCGTGCATAAAGTCTTGGAATACGAAGGGGGCGTTTACCAGACCATATGGCATGACCAGGTACTCATAGTGTCCAGTGGGGGGTCACAAAGGCCGTCTTCCATTAGTCTCCCTCATGTATCCGGATGAGGTTATACGTGCTGCGGAGGTCAAACTTAGTGAACACGGTTGCTCCACGAAATTGTTCCAGGGCTGCTGGGATGAGAGGAAGTGGGTACCGGAACTTTACGGTGATGTTGTTGAGTGCTTGATAGTCTATGCAGGGCCGCAAGCCTCCGTCCTTCTTTGCCACGAAGAAAAAACTCGAAGCAGCAGGGGAAGTGGAAGGGTGGATGTAACCCTGTTGGAGAGCCTCTTCAACATACTCCTCCATGGCCTTTTGTTCTGGGAGTGATAAGGGATAGATAGATAGGGATGCCATGGGGCACTGGCTCACCTGGAAGGAGATCGATGGCACAGTCCCATGGCCGGTGTGGTGGCAATGACGATGCCCTTTTGGGGCAGAAAATGTCACTGAAGGGTGCATAGCAGGCTGGAATCTCGATGGATTGTTGTTCCAGAGGGCTCTCGATGGAGGTTGAATGGACCGGTAGAGGAATCACAGGTTGAGGCAGATGTGGAAAACCGCTATCGCCACACTTCAGGACTTCTCCGGTGGTCCAGGAGAGTGGTCATGTTGCATTAGCCATAGGCGCCCTAGGATTATACCAGCGGTGGAATTCTCCAGAACCAGGAAGGAGATGGATTCGGTGTGTAACTGTCCCCCAACTATCCAACTGGATAGTTCCCACGGTGAAACGCACATTGTTCTTGTTGACAGGTTTACTGATTATCGAGTGGACTTGATAATGGATCTTGTTGGAACTCTTCTGGAGGTTGAGCTGACAGCAGAGGGAATCGGAGATGAAGTTCCCGGCTGACCCAGAGTCGAGGAGGGCGTGTACTGAAATAGAGACATGTGAGGCAGTAAGGATGATTTTAGTAAGCAGCTTCATATTTACTGGTGAGGAATGGATGACACTCACCTTTGGTCGTGGTGGACGGATGGGACAGGCAGAAATGATGTGTTTACCATCATCACAGTACAGAGCTGGTAAACTCTGGCTGACGAGGCAGAGAAGGTGAAGGCTGGCCCTGTAGGTCTTCCAAGCAAGGCTGCATACGACGATCAGTTCGGATGGCGAGATGAATGAACCGTTCAAGACCCATGGCATCGTCGTATGCAGCGAGATGCAGTCGAGGATTTAATCCCTGCCGATAGGTGGTGAGGAGCGAGCGCTCGTTCCACCCACTGGCCGCCACAAGGGTCCGGAACCTGAGGGTATAATCAGATATGGAATCTTCATTGAGAAAATATAACTACTCACCCACAGAGGAATCACCATCAGGAATCCTGAAGACTTCACGGAAGTGAGCGATGAAGTTGTTCAGTGAATGTGTAACAGTAGTATTCTGATTCCAGATGGTTTGGGCCCAGTGGAGCACTCGCCCCGTCAGCAGGTAAATGATGAAGGCTACCTTCACTCGTTTGGTGGGGAAACAAGGCGACTGCATCTCCAGGGCCAGCGGACACTGTAGCAGAAATCTGTTGCAATCCTCCGCCAAGTCAGAGTAGAGCGCTGGATTGGCCAAGGGACTGGAGGCCACTGGTGGTGGAGAAGTGGTGATGGGTGATGCAGAAGTGGTAGAGGAAAGTGCACGCTTGAGGGCATCCACAATCTCCTGGATAGGATCCGGGGTACTCGTTCTCATGCTGTGTTGGTCTGGTCTTCTATTATGGAACAGAGACTCAAGACAAAAGGATATGAGTGAGAAACAGGTTTTTTGAAATAAGCAGTGGGGAGTACCAGTAGGTGACGATATTGGTGAATGTCTTTGAATAATGAGGATGAGATATACTGACAGTTTATGGTTCTTTTGCAGATGATGAAGCAGGTCGTGGATGCTGTGGTGAGACACATCGCTGGAGTACACACAAAGAAATGGAGAGAGGTAAGTAGGTGGATGAAGACAGGAACCAGGAAGACAAAGGAGACTTTAGATAAACAGGACAGTAGATGATCACACTTAAACATCAAATGTTGAACGGTAAGAGAGACAGGGAAGCGAGTCCTTACTCAAACAAGACCAGACAAAGTGACTGTGTAAGGTGAGTGCTTTTATGCTGACTGTGCTGATGATCGGATGACGTCCAGGTGCGGGTGATTAGTACTCAGGTAAAGCGATCTCTGTGATTGTATGATGGAGGAGCCTGGCTGATCCCTGACAACGAGAATGAACCTCATTGGTTCTTGCACCTCAAGCAAGTCTGCTTGAGCTTTAGTTTACCATATTTGATGCGTGCGTTGAAGAATGTTTATATGAGAATAAAAGCCTAAATTAAATCTGTAAATCTGTAAAGCGACCGTGTCTCTTCAGGATAAATTTTACAGTCTCTTTATTAACTTTTTGAAGCCTCCAAGTGGTAGTTGCGTGGACTGTCAGTGGGGACAGATATCTCTCAGATTTCATTAAAAATAAATTAATTGGTGTTCTGAAGTTTAATGAAAGTCTTAGGGGCTTGGAACGACATAAAGGGGTAAGTAAATGATGATAGAATTTTTGGTAGACTTCAAAATACCCTGAGAAATTTCACCCTGAGAAATTTTTATTGAATAACAAAGAGTGACAACTAACCCCGATCTTCCCTAGATATATATATTTTTTTTAAGACACTAAACTGACACATTTTTGAGCATGTCATATTTTGATTAATATCAAGTCAATGGTCATACTCAAAGTTAGATGCATAGTGTATTATAACCGTTACAATTACCGTTACCGGCAACATATTAAAACATATTAAATGCATTATGCATTAAGACGAACATCAAAATAAGTTTTGGGCATTTTGTCTGAGCTTTCAAACTAAATTCCAATATCATCACATTTCGTTATCGCTGTTGGGTAATAAATAAACACAGTACAACCACACTGACGTAAATTCAGACATTAATGAACTAAATAACACACATATTGTGTTTTTATTTTTACAGGACAATAACAATTTTATTTTATTTTATTTTATTTTATTTTATTTTATTTTATTTTATTTTATTTTATTTTATTTTATTTTATTTTATTTTATTTTATTTTATTTTATTTTATTTTATTTTATTTTATTTTATTTTATTTTATTTTATTTTATTTTATTTTATTTTATTTTATTTTATTTTAATCTCAGTAGATTAACCAAAATATATATTTTTTTTCTTTGTTTTGTTTTGGTGCCAATATTTTTAAATGTGCATAGATTGACTCCAGTTAAAATTTCTGAGAGTTAGTTTATTTTGTCTCCCCTATAACAGACATTTACAAACCCAGAAATCTGAGAATATGACATGGAGGCCCTGCTCTATTTAAACCAAAAGCACAGCTATTACGAAAAGACGGTCGGTCACAAACATGACACATTTCCACATAAAAATCAAATCTTGAAAAGCTGGAAATATATTTGGTGGCGTTCATAAAATAAGAGCAAAACTGGCTTGTCCATGTATGACGAGCATCAGATTTATTCCTTACAGCAATAAGTCTGTTTGCGTCCATATCTCTTATGTGTACGGCACGTATTTCTGTCTCAGCGTCCTCGTGTGATGTATGTGTGCACGTCTGTACATGTGTGTGAGGAAATTAAAATGCCGGCTCTACATCTGTTTGAGTGCTTTAGCACCATAGCTCATTCCAGATATATTCATCTGTTAAAGTGGCACCGAGTGACATCCACAAGGAGCCATTGCATCCTACAGAGAAGCGTGAATATAAATGAGAAGCTGTCAGAGAAGAGAGACAAAAAGAGAGAGAGACCCCCTGTTCTTCAGTGGGACTGCCACCTAAAAATACCTCCTCTTAGATCGATTGGCACATTTCCTTAAATTACCCACAATCACTTGGAGAGAGGTGATTTGCAAATTTGAGGATCCTAAATTTACATGCCGCACAAGGGGAAGATTTCTTTTTTTTTTAGAGAGAGAGCTAACTAAATGCAGGTTTCCTGTGGTATCCTGATGTCTGAGCACGAAAACTAGTGCGTATGCGTGTGTGAGCGCCGTGACCTGTCTTACCTGACCTCACGTCTCAGATGTGACTGACCACACTGAATAGATTAAAAATGCATGAGGACGTCTCTGTATGGCTCATCACTCACCCAGCGTAAAGTGAGTTCTGCACAGAGGCCGTGTCTCTCCGCATACACATATGAGACATTTTCTTTCACCTGTCGCCAGAGTTCATCGCTTTGGTTTTAGGGTCGTCTCATGTTTTATGATGCTGAAACCAATAAAACTCTGAAAGTTGAGCACTTTGTGAACAATTTACAATTAGCAAAACATTGTAGGCTACACTACACTACACTACACAAAAAGGATTTTTCCCTTTTTTTAAGATTATTTTAGTATGTTTAACATGAAAATAGTATTTTAGACTTTCTACCTCAATATTACCAACAATTTTTTGTCTTTATATGATTTTAGATACAGATCTTGAGGGTGTAATGCTTTTTGCATGGTTAACTATGCAAAACTACACCAGTAAAATAAATATTTTTCAAAGTTGTAAATAAAAGATTATTTCAGTACATTTTACAAGAAAATACTATTTACCTTTTCATACTTCAAAATTTCATGTTTAATTCAGTGTTACTTGCTGATTCTTTGTAATTCTTTGTGAAATTTGCTAGCAATTTCTGATAAAATTGTTTAAAAGTAAATTCAACATTGTTTTTAGTGTACATACTGCACTCTTTTTTGTCTTTATTGAAAAAATATGGAGACGATTGTTGGTGACAGTAAGTTACAACTATATTACAGTTCATATAATGTATATATATATATATATATATATATATATATATATATATATATATATATATATGAAGAGTTCAGATGCAAAAGTCTCTAAGTGCCATCTGAACATTTCTTCTAGAATGGTCATTTTTATCAAGCTTGTATATTTAAGTTCAGTAATTTCACTTAAATGACAATTAATAGGTAATTTTCATTGCCATTTAAGTGAAATTACTGAACTTAAATATACGAGCTTGATAAAAATGATAATTCTTTAAGAAAATTTCAGATGGCACTTAGAGGCTTTTGCATCTGAACTCTTCATATATATATATATATATATATATATATATATATATATATATATATATATATATATATATACATACATATTGTTTAAAGACATATAAACTATATATAATGTTAATCTAGCAATCAAGTGGACTAACAACAATTAACAAACAAACATATGAAGACTAAAAAATGCAATAAAATAACTAAAGAATATAGAACAGAACACAAGGACAAATTATAGGGTTAAATTCACAATTAGCACAATTAAGTTTTTGTTTGTAAAACACACAATGGTACAAAAATGTACAGTAAGGTTTCTGTAGCATTTTTACATTCTTTTTCCTTTGAAAATATATTTCCACAGAAATATATGTATTTTTACAGTACACAAACAACATATACTGAAAAAAATTGGTGTAGGACTTACTTTGAAATAATTTTCACTCAGTATTAAATTGCACAAATAATTTTAAAGAAACAGCAAATAACACATTGTATTAACGTGACTTTTTTGAAGCATTTTCTTGTAAAATGTACCTTTATTTATCACTTCAAAGAATCATTTTGACACTGTATACCAGGGTTTCTCAAACTCGGTCCTGGAGGGCCACTGTCCTGCACAGTTTAGCTCCAACCCTGATCAAACACACCTGAGCAAGCTAATCAATGTCTTCAGGATCACTAGAAACTCACAGCTAGGTGTGTTTGATCAGGATTGGAGCTAAACTGTGCAGGACAGTGGTCCTCCAGGACTGAGTTTGAGAAACCCTGCTGTATACACTCATACACAATGCATGTAATCATCAAATCAGTGTCGTCTGAATGCACTTCCAAAACAGTATGCAAAAAAAAAAAAAAAAGCAACACTCAGTCAGTCTCACAGGAGCAGGTGTAAATACTGCAGCATTCATGATCCAGATTACTGATTCTGAATTTGTGTTTTAAAGTGTAAGTGATATATTGTACCTGCATCCCCACAGAAGGCACTTCATGAACAGTTTGAATACAATACTACGAATTGATTTCAGCTTCAGCCATAGAGCTGCTTCTCAAAGTGCAGAAATGGCTTCAGTAGTATCTTTTTAGCATTCGTTCCTGTCCAAAAGCCGGCGAGTAAATTTCATCCAAGTGCTTTGACAGTTTAAGTCGAAAAGTTTGGCATGAAAGGGATGGTTGAGGGAGAGGAACAAGGGAGGTCAGGAGAGAAAAGGCGGGTTTCAACTGTTTATCGATCAGAAGGGAGTCATACATCAGGGCCTTCTCATAGTCACCAGTCTGCCAGCATTCACTCCCAGTCCCTCAGTGAGAGAAACTTTCTTCAGTGTTTTGGCAACCTGCATATAACAGAGCTGCTGCACTTCAGCAGATGAAGGGAAGACGTTGACAGATTAGTGTTGGGGCCTCAAGGCTACTTCACCTGACACCAAAGAAAAATGTATAGTATTCCTTGTGAAGCTAAGCATGCATCTCTAAAATGACATAAGGTTAAATGAAATAAGTTCATCTAGTGCCATTGAAAACACCTTGTGAAAAAGAAGTGTGCTTTATTGTAGCCTATTGAATGTGCACTTGAAGTGTACTTTGATAGGCCTACTTGCAGATTCTAATCTTAATTAAATAAAAGTCCACTTAAATGCACTTAAAGAGTATTTCATGAAAATGTTTCTAAACACTCTTAAAGTAAAATTTTGTTGTACTATAAAATAAAGTACACTTATTTTGATGTGTTGACCATCATTCTGAACTTTATTCATATAAAGTACTTGATTATAATTCTAACTGTAGTGTATTCAATATTATTTAAATGTAATATATTTTAAATGTAATACATTGCAACTTCATCATTACAAATGTGCAATTACAGATATATTTAATTACATGAAATACAGGTATTAATAGAAATGACCATTAATTAATCACAGTGCTTGTCAGTAAAATTGGAAATATACATTTACCATATTTCAAAGACAATAGAATTAATTATGAAATTACATTTAAACACGTGCTTAAGTCTTTAGTTTTTGGTAAAAAAAAGTTTAGCTAATTGCATTCAATATAGCTTTTCATTTAATTGCATTTTAGGGGTGGTTGATTATGATTTCACTTTTCTAACTTTAGTTAGTGTGTAATGTTGCTGTTTGAGCCTAAACAACATCTGCAAAATTACAATGCTCAAAGTTCAAAGCAAGGGAAGATATTTGCTTTTAAAGAAATCGTTTTTTAAGGACTACAACAAACGGCTGGTAGGGACTACACGACATTCCTCCAGGGGTAGTGACATCACTAACCCTAAAATTTACATAAACCCCGCCCCCGGAACACGATTTATAGATTATCAAGACAGAATATGCTAATCAATGACTAGAAGATAACTACACAGAAGCTACATACATTCATCAACTAACCATTCAGAAACGTCCTGTTGCTTTCTTTCACTTCTTCTTGAGTCTCTCCATCATTGTCTGACTCCGGTTTGAACATAAAAGACTAAAAGTTTTTGAAATTTTCAGTGCATGTCTGTGTGAGGTAAAAGGACACGAACTGTTGAAGCTCTGCCCTCTGTGCTGGGAGCAGCAGCTCATTTGCATTTAAAGGAACAGACACAAAACAGTGTGTTTTTGCTCACTCTCAAAAATTGACACTTTTAACATGCTATATAAAAATATCTGTGGGGTATTTTGAGCTAAAACTTCACATACACACTCTGGGGACATCAAAGACTTATTTTACATCTTGTGAACAGGGCATTATACCACCCCTTTAACACGCAGTTAAGTTTCTGAAAACATTACATTCAGTTTGCACTTCAAACATTCCGTTTTTTCCATAATAAGTACTCTAAAAGTAAGCTAAAGTGTACTTTTTCGCAAGGGAAATGTCTTCTGTGTTCCGCGGAAAGGGAAAAAATATGGGTTTGGAATGACATTAGACTGAATAAATGATGACAGAATTTTAATTTTTGGAGAAATTACACTTATCTGATGAATTTACCTGTAGTTTGTGGTGAAGTAATTCAGTCACCTCTAAAGTGCTATATGCAGACAGGCACATGTGTATCGACACACATGATAAAGTTACCCTGCGCTTGGTCCACACTGCACCCAGAGACAAGTTAATCATGCTGCGGTTGTCTCTCCTATCACTTGCAGGCACTTTAATCAAATTATGACCTTGTAAAGCATGCACTTGTCATTTGGGACCTGAGACTCTTTACTAATGACTAATTAGCCCCATCACCTGTTCCTCCAAACTTCCATTAAACCCATAACTGTGCATAATGAAATAAACAAAAAGAAAAAAGAAAAGAAAAACAACCATCAATGACAAAACTTCGAAGAACACATCAATCAACATGATGGTAATTTATAATAGGGAATGTAGTTGTCTTCTCTGGTGAAAGCCACCCCTCATTGGGCTAGAGGACGGTAAGGATACACATTAATTGCTAATTAGTTTGTGATTGCTTCCTCACAAGGGGCAAAGAGCAAAACGCTCGACTCAGAGCTATATGACACTTGCAGAATTACCAACTCAGCATCTAAGTAATTAGCTGTTAAATAACAATGCTCATATCATACAGTAGGTTCTTTGACTTATTTACTGCACAACTAAATAATCAGATAATTGCGTTTCTTTTTCAGAAATAAATCTAAAGTCTATCCACTGTCAATCAAAGATACACCGCAAATTAATCAAAAGAAAACAAAACAAAACAAAATAATTCCTCTGATCGGGGGTGATATGCATTGATTTATTTTTTTATTTTTTTTGAGGGGCCACCAGTACAGTAGCTTTTTTTTTTTCTAACTACTTAAACATTTACCTCTGGTTTCACATACAAGGCTTAAGCCAAGTCCCAGACTAAAATGCATGTTACAACTGTTTTAACAAAGCAACTTGCAAATATATCAGTATGTCAGTGCCATTGTTTTATCTCAAGATGCACACCAGTAATGCACATTAAAAAAAATCTGTCTGTGAAACTGGGCCTTAAATTATATA
Source organism: Abramis brama (assembly GCF_963993115.1). Taxonomy (NCBI): domain Eukaryota; kingdom Metazoa; phylum Chordata; class Actinopteri; order Cypriniformes; family Leuciscidae; genus Abramis; species Abramis brama. Next base: position 54,379,246 of record NC_139965.1, on the reverse strand, counting down.
CATTTAAACCACTACTTAATAACTATTTTTATAGGTATGGATGGCTGAATAGCCTAGTACTGTTTAGGAAATGGGGCATACATTCTAAAAATAAATGTTATGACTGTAACCCTGATATTCACAGAAGACGAAGATGATGATGATGATGATAATAATCCAAGGTTTATTAAATAACAACTAATAAGAGAGCCAACATGCGAGACAGTGTGTCAAACACAAACAATACCGGACAAAGAACAGAACGAAGGGAGAAACTTAAATACACAGTGATGATTAACTACAAGACAAACAGCTGTGATGATTAATGTCCATGGTGACTGATGAGTGGCGGGAACTACTGTAGAACAAAGGAACATGTGACATGTGAAAACGGGTTTCAACATGCAAGTTTTTGAAAACGGTCTCCGTGTAAATCGAATCAGGTTCGATTTTCTGCGTTTTTCGCATCCGTAGCAAGCATTTTGAATGGTGTTTTGACAATTCAGAGCCACCGAATCACGAAAGCGATAATTTCGGACTCGGTGTGCAAGGGCCTTTATCCAGTCATATGCAAAGCATGATGGGAACTAGAAATCCACTGCCCAATTTCAACTTAAATAAATTAATTCACAGAAATTTGAGTTTAAATTACACAACATTAAGTTGATGCAATGCTTAATAGTATTATGTCAACATAACTTATTAAACTAATTTGCCATGACAACTCTCGGAGTGTTTGGCATGGTATGGATATGACAATGTTGATATGTTTGGTCTTGGTGAAATAGATCCGCTACGCTGCTGCAGAGCAAGTACGGGACTTGCTATGCCAATACATACACAACATTCTATACAATATAGCATGAATTACCTGTAGCAGATCTATACAGGTGGAGCTGGGGAAGGTGGAGGGTTTCTGAAAGCACACTGCAAACTGCTGCAGAAAATGCTGACCAAGTATTTGAAGGTTAAGCAGCGAGCTCATTGGCTATTCAATGAAGCAACAAGATGGTGGGTTTTACATTTAAAGCAAATGATCTGCGGATTTTGTAAAACAATTGAACTGATAACATTTAGACGTGACTAGAATTTTCAGTGACAAACATCTTTTTTTCATCTAGCATACTTTTGGAGGAGGCATGTGCAGGTGGAATGGTTGTTGCTTTGCCTGATAATATAATTGCTCTCATAAACATAGTGTCATGAAATAGTTTGTCCTGTGGATAATAAGTGTTACCTGTTAGAAATGAGAGTCACTGAGAGAGAGAGATTATAAAAGCAGTCAGCACGAATAATTAAGGCTTTTATTTTACAGAAAATCTCTCGGGGCTCCCAAGCATCTGCCTGCGATATTAGATTGAGGGGAGTGCAAGTTAGAGAGATAGCTAATAGGACATGATAAAAGAGAGAAAACAAAGAGAGAGCTTTACTTTGAAAAATACCAAAAAAGAAAAGAAAAGTGAGGTTATGAAGAGGTCAGGCAACAAAAAAACAGCCTTTTTAAAGAAGAACAAGAAAGGTTTTTACAAAGAAACAGTGTCCCAGACTCCACATCAGTCACATCTGGCTCAGGAACAAGAGGGCTTCGCTTTGAGGGACACATGCGGTCAGACCAGTTGCTTCATCAAGTTCCTCTGGGTTTTCAACCTAGACTGCCTCAGAGCTTCAACTAAGGTTAGTTTAGCAGTGAACATTTAAATGTTTAATGAAAAACATTTAAAGCTAACCCACAGTTGCAAAAAACAGTAACACTTCACAGTAAGGTCCCATTTGTTAACATTAGTAAATGCTGTAATATTGTTTAATAGTTCATGTTAACAAATGCAGATAACCCTATACAGCTATCATATTTGATATGCAGATATCATACAATATGAGACATGAAAGTCTGATGTATCAAATATGATACCCAAAAAAATAAACATATCACATTTTTTTGGTGCCTAAAGGTTCAATAAACTGTTTCATTAAAAATAAACGGTAACACTTTATTCTACAGTGTCATTGTTACACTATAAATTGTGTATAATTACATGCAACTAACCTAACCCCTGTTACACACTGTAGTGTCACCAAATTCAGTTTACACATCAATGGCCTTCCACTGGTCATACTACAATACTTAGCTTGATTAAAAAATGCAAGTAATAGCACATAAAATATAAGTAGGCCTATTCTTTACACAAATGATATTGGCACGCAGCTAACATGCCAGTTACAACCATAGCTTTTGCATGATAATTGCTTGCTGAATTTGATGGCATTGTGCTGTATAACAGTGTGACGCTATTGAATATTTTTTCTAATAAGGGTGAAGTTATTGATTTTGTTTCATAATAAATCATAAAAATTATGTATTTTTAATTTAACTAAGTGTTGTAGTAAAACCAGCTGGAGAGCAGTGGTGTGTGAACTGAATTTGGTCACTTACTTACACAGACTTGTCTTTTAACCGCCTGCATGCTTAAAGATACATTTATATTATAAAGCTAGTTTTGAGGAAAATTGGGTTGCAGCTCGTTGTCTACGTTACTGTGATTGTAAATAGGTGTCATTTGTGTTTTAACAACGTTTAGCCCACAAATATTGATCCGGGAAGTTCGAATCTGTGAATATATTGCCAACTTCACTGAACTCCTTGAGTTAAGCTTTGATGCATTTCTTTATATTTGAGTCCAAGTTCAAACACTATGAAACGCTCCATTGTTAACGTACGGAGCTCTGAAACACTGCAGCGGGACATTAAACATGAAGTGTCTGTCCGAGCTCACAACAGTTTTTGCGTGGGAACGCAAATGTTTTGCGCAGGAATGCAAATATCTTTGCGAGGGACCGCAAAAGTTTTGCGAGGGCAAATATCTAAAAAGTTGTGAAAACAATTTTTTTCTCCCATCCCAAATTTTTTCCACCACCACGTCCCTTTAGGGACTCCCTCCTACCGTGACCGAGAGGGGACATGTTCGGTTCACTTATTTTTGTCGTGGCCACAACATATAAACTCGTGGGAACGTGATATTAAGTCGTGGGAACGTCATAATATCTCGTGGGAACGTCATATTAAGCCAGCCAGTACTTGTGACGTCACGTGCAAAGTATAAATAGGAGCACTAGTACTAGGCCCTACGAGATGCCAAGTTTGTTGCTGCAACAAAACAAACAAAACATACACGCTCAAGAACAAACAAATCTCTGCACATAATAAATCAAACGACCTACCCTGGCATCATCAACAACATGAACAGGGAAGAAGCAAACGATACGAGATGTACACTCTGTGTGCAGCAGCTCTCCACGCTCACCTAAATACCACACCAAACAACCATGTGCGCATCTCACACAGCATTGTGCCATGCACCCTTTGGCCCCTTTGGGCAGAAGTTACGTGGGACGCATTTTTCCGTGACGTCACCCAGAATAATACACCAAACACACTGCAAACCCACTGCATACACATGCATATACACACACATATCCATATATATATATCTATCTATATATCTATATATCTATATATATATATATATGTATGTGTGTATGTGTGTGTGTGTGTGAGAGAGAGCATGGTCTACGTCATACTAAATAGAAACTATGGTTCTAGCCACAGCGTTTGTTAATGTTCGTTGGAACTATGGTTACGGGCCAAACTGTTCTCATTGCTTAACCGTTCCATTCCGTGCCGATCCAGCTCAGCTGGTACGGTTTCATTATCCACCGTGGATCTCTTGAATGTAATAAAAATGTGTCAGTCGTTGCCTCTGTAATGCAAGAGTTTGCAGACGATATGAGATATAGCGACTGCATTATGACATTTCTTTTAATTGATTATTGACTTGTGTTAACTTCACTAAAATAGCGCGCTTGGCCAGCTACAGAGAAACTGACAGCAACAGACAAGAAGTGACCAATCCTGAACGGCAACATCACTACAGGCATTCCACCAAGAGCGATTTGTAATCGTGCCGTGCCAAAACAAAGGTCAAGTGGAAATATAACTCAGGCCTTTCGGCCTGATGGTGGAAAAGCAGCTTATGTTGGTAAAGACAGAACTTGCAAGTTGGCTGCCAATGCATTCAAGAAATGTTCTCATGTTGGAGACTGATGAATTCAGCCTGCCCTTGCTAGTTTTGTGTGCACAGATGATCAGAGAATTGCTTGTGAATTCTTTTCTTGAAATAATTTCAGTTAACTAAAAGCCTCAAGACATTTTTTTTAATTCCGTCTCAGGCATATTTAAATGAGACGGTTCCTTACATCTGTGGTTTAGCCTTCTGCTTTGTTTCTTAAGTAAAAGCAATCTATACGCAAGTAAGTGCTTCTGTTTGCACTTGTTACAGTTGCTCCTCGCGTTGTGGCACTGCTCCAGTTCTTTATTGAATGTGATGAATTGAGGTCTCCAGTGTCCCAAATGAAGATACCCAGCCTTCTCTTCCATTGTAATGAAGCACTTCAAAATAATGTGGCCAACCCCAATGGAGGTTGCGTTAAATTTGATCTCATTCAATTTTGTTAAACTATCTGCCAGCCTTGCAAGGACAATGTCTGTCTTGTATAAATCATAGCCTTAAAGGGCACTTGGGGGTTGTCCCTGGGGTAAAAATAAATAAATAAATAAATATATAAATGAGGCCAGGCAAATAACAACAAAACCTACACGGCCTTAGAATAGCCAATGAGGACAGGTTGTGCTGGGTTATGATGACTTGATGAGGTCTAAACACCGCACTCAGTATTCAAGAGATGCTTCGGGATGATCAGAATATTTATGATGCATCTGATTGATACTGTACACCTGTGTGATTTGACTTTTATTGACTGACATATGTCTCCGCCTGTCGTGCGTTATGTTGTTTTGATGGTTAACATTGCAGGTTAATCAATCCCACTTCACTCAATATTCTCCACAGACTCACTCCTGTCTTATGCACTGCTCTCCACTGTGATAATCCACCTTATACTAATAAGATGACATATCATGTGAACAGAATTTTAAATGGAGATTACTAGTGCTTGAGTACTGACTGCAGGCTATGGATCCGTGTGAGGTGGTTGGTCATTATAAAGCTTGGATCGCCCCTAAACATCATTACTTTGGAAAGTTGCAAAGACTAACTTTTACAATTAACCTTTATTTATCACAGACACACACCTACAGCCAGGTCAAATCTAAAAGCAGTATAACAGAGCACATTTTAGTGTGAGCCATCTGGACGAAGAATCATTCACCTACTAAAGGGCAGACTAGGGTTGGTTGTAAGTTTTTGCTTTAAAAAACCTATTTCACTATTTATCTCAGACTTACAAATTAGTTGTTTCGTAGTCTGCAACACATCCATAAAGTGTGTGAATTAATGTCAAACGCAAAGAGTTACAGCCTGGTGTTACAAACTACCCTAATACCTGGTGAGCTGTAACATTAAGTAGAGTGGATTGTAACACATGGATATCAGTTTAAATTATGTACATGACATTAATTTAAAATTACTATGTTCTAATTAATATGCCTGTATCACCCCATTTCCCCTTATGAAAAAGTTCACATTAGCATACTTTTAAAAAGAGTAAATATTTAAAAATATATACTTAGCAAACTGAATGTAACGTTTTCAGACACTTAATTGAAATGAAAATTAAATGAAAATGTTTTATAGTTTTTTGACCCGCTTAGGTAAGTTCACTTAAGACCCTTTAATGGTTAAAGTGTACTGCTAAATTTACTGACAGGCCTGTATGGTAAACTAAAACTTTTTTAATGTCATTTTCATTGAAACTTGTATGTCATGTATTTAAACATATGTTTAACTTAATTTTTAATGTACTGCAATTTAGTACACATTTACAATATATTAACTTGAATTTTAACATCAAATCACTACAGTTAAAAAGATAATTAATTACTTTACATGTGCTTTATGTTAGTCAACACATCAAAATAAGTTTACTTCTTTAAAGCATGAAAAAATATTATTAAAACAATGATTTAAAATGTACAAAGTAAAGTAAAACTTTATTGACATTATTACAAAGTGCACGTTTTGAAAGTGTACATAAGTGTGTTAAGAAAAGTGTTCATGAAAGTGTGCTTTCTTTAAGTGCACTTCCTTGGCCTTCCTTGGCACTTGGCACTTCCTTGGCCCTATATATATATATATATATATATATATATATATATTACGAATGTAAAAACATTACAAGTGAACATTCAATACAAATGATAACTTCTTTTTCACCAGGGCATAAAAAAGGTTTTAAAAATTAAATATATTATTTCAAAAGAGCAAACAAGTTGAAATATAATCATACAATCAAAAAAGAAGATCAGGTTCATAATTTCAGTTTGATCTGACTGCAATATTTTCTACAATGGAAAGGCAGTTCCATCACCTTACAGTCTTATAGTTTCTGACGATCCCAGTAAAATGTATGTTTTCCCGCTCGCACTCTGCGAAAAACATACACTAGAAAAAATGAATGCCTTCCTATGTGGCATACAACAAAATGATTACACATTTCAGAGCAATCTGCTGGTCCTGTGGTCCTAATCACTCTGTCGATAGCCCTTCCAGTGTGCAGGTGTGCTGTTACAGATGGTTTTATGAAGATCCATTAAAAATAATTTAGCTCATCGCTGGGCCCAGGAGGGGCTCATTGGCTGAGACTAGCACTTCCAGAGAGGCACTGCCCCTCCCCCAGCAACACCGTGAGCCATTGCCATGGGAACACAGGAGTCGCCCGCCTGATAAAATCTAAGTAGAAGTGCCAGGAGGTTATATATATATAATGTGTAGTCTAATCCATTAGCTATATAAGCAATCAAGTGATGTGGAACAGTGGCATTGTAACATTGATTGGATGACAGTATGACAGTGACATATTATTTACATGCTCTGTGGGATGTTTGATTGGATGGGGTCATGTCATGTGGCTAACACTGTGTGATGTGTGTGCTATAAATAATCAGTTTATTAAAGGAACAGTTTACACAAAAATCTTATCCACATGCAACACTGCACAGGTATGCAATACCGTTATGTGAGGGTTAGACCAAAAAATTGTAAGCAATTGAGATTGAATTCAATTGCTTAACACTTTCCCCGCAAGCTTCTTTTTCTTTTTCTTTTTCTTGGCAGCCAGAGGCAGCATTTTTCTGGAGCATGGCAAAGAAAAAAGTATGAGATGGGAGAGGAAATTATTTGGCAATGCTTTTGTGTTCCCTAGAAACTTTGCGTTCACTTGCAAAATGTTTGCGTTCCCTCACAAAATAATACACAATAAGATATTTTAAAGGATATGGGTAACCAAACATTTTATAGTCCCCACTGACTGTAAATAAATACTATGGAAGTCATTGGGGCCCATCAGCTGTTTAGTTACCGACATTCTTCGAAATATCTTCTTTTGTGTTCAGCAGAATAAAGAAATTCATACTGGTTTCGAGCAACATGAGGGTAAGTAAATGATGACAGAATTTAATTTTTTGGGTGAACTATCCCTTTAAGTGCTTTCCACTTTCATGACTTTCTTAACACACTTAAGCACACTTTTAAAAACGGCACTTTCTAATAATGTCAAAGTTTTACTTTAAAATACATTTTAAGTCAACATGTTTTAATAATCTTTTGTTTTGCTTTAAATAAGTAGACTTATTTTGATGTGTTAATGTTTGTCAGTTCATTCAGCAGTACACTTTTACCATATTTCAAAGACAATAGAAGTAATTATGAAATTGCATATAAAGATGTACAGTAAGTCCTACTTAGGTGGGTTGAAAAGCACTCTAAAGTTCAGCTAATTGCATTTAATCTATATTGGATTTTCATTTGTAAATGACATGCAATTAAGTGTCCTAAAACACTGCATTCAGTCTGCGCTTAAGTGTATTATTTTGAAGTATATTATTTCCATATTGAGTACTGTCTATAAAAGTATGCTGAAATTAAGTTAAGTGGAATCTCATTTGAGTGAGAACATTTTATTTTTGACGTTTAAATGCACAAAAATACATCTACATGTGGCTTTTGTAATTATATAAATTAGCACAACAGAGAATCAAAATAGAGGTTTTTGTGGTCTTATCAGTGATTGCATGAGCTCATAGGTTAAAGAAAGCTGCAATGATATTGGCTTACCACAATCCCTCAGGCATCAGATCTGGAGAAATGGCAAATATGTTCATGGTAAATGGAAATCTCTAGCAGTTTGTTCTGTCTCTGTCATTCCATGTGATTGAGTTCTTTGAAAGCTCAGATGACAGAGACAGTTCCAGCTAAATCTCACTTTGACAAAACTTAAGCAGCTTTGGGCCATATTGGTTTTGGTTTTAGGTTTATAGATCTGGCTTTTCCCAACTCCTGTTTTGGAGCATTAGGCAAATCGTGACCTGCTGTGTCTAATTCCAGGAACTGTCAATAAAGCACCGCGGTTTCTGCACTTACTCAAGCTCTTGGAAAAGTGACATATTTGAGAGCAAACATCTCTACCAAATCCACACTCATTCTAGATTAGCTCTTCTCAGCAACAGATGCTACGGCACGCTCGCTGAACCAGCCGTGCTGAAGTCCCATAATTAATCTCCTATTACTCTCCTCGGCTCTCTATCACGCAGGTAATCATGCTAAAACGCCATCTTTGTGCTGGTATTTACACAAGCTGCAATACACCAACTCTGCCCTACAAGAGTATAAATGCAAATATCTAGGGTTTTTTAGTGGCCACGTTGGATATATTACACATTAATCTTTACATTAATGTGGAGGAAGAAGCCTCATTTGAGAGGGATTATAAGTGATAACATTACTGTAAGTGAACATACTGTTCAGAATTATTATTTTTTTTGCAGGTGTGATTATGGATGTTGTATGTATTCTTTGGGAAATGAGGGCTGATACATAGTTTAATCCATAACAATTCCCAAGACAACATACATGTCACAGTTTTCTGGATGTCCTGTAAAGAGCACATTCATGGCTTTTCAGAGATACCAAATGGTATCTGGAGGTATTCAAAGTTTATTAATGATTAGATTATATTCTTATTCTGAAAATAAACCGGTGCTTTCAATCAGGGACAGTTTTTTTCTTCTTCTGTCCTTTTAAAAACTCTACACGTGTGCTTTGATTTGTTTTATTTGGTGAGGTAATTGCTAAAGAATAAACAGCACAGATACACTTTGAAATACTAATGCTTGACCTTTCAAGTCCAAATATTGTGTTTTTCACTGGCTACTGACTCCAAATTGAATAAATGATCTGCATAATACATTACAGCAGTAGCAATTAAAGACAAAACGTGCTCCCGTTGTCGATCGGCTACATGAGACGCTGCAGGCTCTTTGAGATTTTTATTGGAAGGATATGCCTGTAGAGAGACAAGCTTGTGCCATGTTGTACTTCAGCCGTGACTTCATATTGGAGCTGTATCTTTTGTAAGGTATTATGTAGAAATTTACTAAAGTCTTTTTGTGAACAAATAAACACAAACATAAAGGAGTGAGATCAGAGGCCTGTTGCATGAAGCTGGTTTCAGTTGTTACGCAGGGAAGTTTGAGATTAGTGTTAGCAAACTCAGTTTTTTCAAGGTGCATTGGTTTTTAAAGCTAACCTGCTCCAGAGCAGGTTTTATTCTGGATTACAAATTACAAACCAAAAACTGGACCAATCAGCTGTGAGTAGGGACATCTGATGCAATAAAGCCACTCCCCCTTTTTCGCTCACTCCAAATTAAAGCAGTTTACAGTAAAATCATTTTAGAGACAAAATTGCCTTGTAAATGCATTTAAATTCATGATATTTTTCATAATGACCTCTAGAAAAGTGTCTTTCACTTTTCAGTAGAAAAGTGTATTGTGCTGACTGTGTATCCATCTATCTATCTATCTTGAAGAGGACTTTGGATAAGAAAGGTGAGAATTCATCTACAAGCCGGAATACGGATGAACTATTAACAATGGGCTGGTAGGCTCTAAATGATTTACTAAATGGTATTTTACATGCTCCACTAACTCTTCTGTAGACAGTCTCCCAGTGCACAAGTTTGTCTTTCTAAATACAACTCTAGTTTGTCTTTCTAAACCCCGTGTTGTGCGTAACTCATCAGCAAACAACTGCCACTCACTCGTTCATCTCTCCCAGATAAGCTGAGAGCCCTTGAATTAAGTCAGTCATTTAGTCGTAACAAATTAATTAAAAGAATAATTAAATCATTAACATATTAAATATAGCAATTAGAAATCATGTTTTACATGAGCGAATCTGAGTGATTTTGATGGGGAAGAGTGGAGGAAGCAATTGAGTGTACCCACCCAGCACACTGTTTAGTTAGCCTTTAGGATGTTTTTTTCAGCAAGAAAAGACTATTTTAGAAAGACTCTTTTCTCAGTGTCTCTTTCTATCTTTTATACACACGTTTTCACTTCTGAATTATCTTATATACACAATGGATTTAGTCAGATTTGATGAAAAACAAACCACAACCAAATCAGTTCTGTTATCTACACTTGCTTTTCATCTTGAAGAGAAGAATATGTTTGCCTGTATGTCTTGAATAATTGGATGATAAACGAACATTTTCTTACTGATAGTGAAGATAGCTCTGAAAAAAAAAACATTTCCAATTGGCTTTTAGTGACTTTTCTCTTTGTAAAACACAATTATTTTAGATGTGATTTCCGTTAATCTGAATAATTTCAGATTTACAGCGACACCTTTAAATCAAATAAATATTGGAGGTCAAGTAAAGTGTATGTTCAGATATGTGAACAAGATTTTAACATTTTCTTTGGAAAATGAGTGGCTGTGCAAAACTTACCAACAAGACCCAGCTCCTTCAATTATGTTTTTCACCATTTTACCCTCCAGCTAAACATTGCATAGAGCTGGCAGACGGGACAACCCTGGATAAGGAAGAAGCCAGGGAGGAGATGATGGGATGAGGGGGGTTGGGGTGCATACACCTAAAACCTTATCAGTTTTACTGAATTTTAATAAAAGAACTTTACTAAAAATGTCCATATGCTGAAAATGTTAATTTCCTGTCATCCTTGGAATATCTGAAAGCCAGGTTTTCCTATTTGTCATTATTAACAGAACACATTTTACACATGGGGAAAACCAATTGTTTAGTCAATAACTCAAGAAGGTCCATACTTTAAAGCTCTTTCTAACTTTTACTTGGCCTTATGAAATAGTAAAGGTTCAGTGATTCGTGCGAGCCACTCATGCACAGTTAAATAAATTGGGCTTCAGTCATAGTTAGTCCGTCCTAATCTTCAGTTAGTCCGCCAGTCTTCAGTTAGTCCGTCCAGTTCGTACGGGAACGTAGTTCTTACAAAAGCTCAGAACACGCAATGTATATTATTAATAGCCTGATTCTGTGTTTCCATTAACTATAGTATAGATATTGGGGGTTGTACTTGCTTGTTGTGGTTATTGGGGGAGTTACCTCCGCCCATCCCATCGCAAACTACGCCCCTGCTTGATGTAGATGCCGGGTGGAACCAGGAAGACGACAGACAGAGGTGGAGCTCTGTAGCTCTGTTCATTTTGATTACCCGTTGGATTTATTACATATCAACTTATTGCCTTCATCTTTATCTTGTACGTGTATGTTTATACAACCTGCCCCGTGACACATAGCAGTGGGCATTTACTCCCAAGTCTTGAATGTGGCACACCCATCAAAACAGTGTTTCAAAGAGAGGTCTAAAATAGCTTAAAGGTAGGGTATGGGATTTGCAAAACAGCCGGCAGATTTGGAAAATACACAACTCAAATGGTCCTACCTTCTTTCTTCCAATGCTGGCCCTGACTCCACCCATTCATGTGGAGGGAGTGGGATGGGGGGAGGGGGTGGTACGACCGTTTGATTGATGAACTTACTGTCCAATGATTCTAGGTGGTCTTGGAAATGATTGGCTGGAGTTTTTCAAGTCCTGCCCGTTCCACAGATGATTAAATTGCTTAATTTTCATTTCAGTGCTTCTAACTCAGTGGCTGTAAGTGGGTTAGGAATAGGATTTCAAGTGATTTTGAAAAAAACTGACAAAAAAGAGAATCACATACCCCACCTTTAAAAATAGCATAATACTTCTAAATTAATAAATAAAAATCTTGACAACAAGTGGACCTCAAAGAACATTATAAAAAAATGCAGTTTATATTAAAAATATATTTATATTCAAAATTTGTACTTGCAGATAATATAATATTAAATAAATACTACTGTGTTCTTAAAAAAAAGAGTATACTTTCATGACTGTTTTAACACACTTTGTTTTAAAGTTCACTTTGGAAAAAAAAAATTAATAAAAAAAAATACTTTAAATAATATTTTAAATCAATGTTTTAATAATCTTTGTCATCCTTTAAAGAAGTACACCTACTTTGATGTGTTGTCAAGTACTTCATTATAATTTAAACTGTAGTGTTATTTAATATCACAGTTAAAGTATTTAATATAAATGTAAACTATAATACATAAACAATCATTTAATGCAATAAACATGCAATTAAGTGTCTGAAAACATCACATTTATTTCACACTTAAGTAAATTCTTCTTTCAAAAGTATACTAAAATGTACTTCTTTTTCAAAAGGAATGTGCTATAGTTGGATAGGAGTGTAGACTTGGAATTAAGCCTTTTTCCCCGTTATTATTTCATTCACGGAACCGGACACCAGTTATCTTGCCAAGAAAAATCTTTATTTGTCAGCATAGGAGAGAAACTTGAAAAGATGTTGTATTCGTGCCAGGTCTATGTGTTCCCGATGTTTCTCTGCCGTAGTAGAGTAAGATTGAGCTTATATACACCACTGAGCGACTTTCAACTTCCTTGTAAGGTAGAAAAACATGTTGCTTATGTTTAAAAATGGAACATATACCTCATGCTTACACATGGTACAATCCACTTTCCATATTAAGAAACTATTTCTTAGTGTATACATTTGTAGTACATTTGCATCATCATTGGAACATCTCTGCTCAGTGAATGTTGCATTGCACACATATGTCTAAGCAAAATATATATCTCTCCCAGCTCCCCTCCTTGTGTCTAAAATATGATCCTTAAATGTGTCCATGCAATCTATAGGCATTTTAAACTTCATAAGATAATACAACTGATTATGAATACTAATAAATAATAATAATTCAGATACATAATATTAAATAATGACATTTTTAGTCAGTGTGTTTTAATATCAAACTGTGTTTACATAGTACCATACTGTAACCTTTCAAGTTATGTCCTGTCTTTACCCTCAGCATGTCCTTGTAGTTTAGCATTGTTGATTGCGTTTACCTATACAGTATACAGGTCATCAAAGGCACTCAATGCTCTTGAACCCAACCAAGGATAGCCATTGGACGGGCACCAAACAATCTATTTAAGCGTTCAAGCCTCCACTCCACCCACACACAGACACACACGTTTGTCCAAAGGGGAGTCAAGCAGGTCTAGTGTGGCTCCTCACCTTTTCATGTAAGTGGACTGCCAATGAGCTGCCTCGTTTGAGGGGCTTCTAAATAATGGAGGGTGCCAAGAAGCAGTCGCGCGTTGACTATAGAATGGGCCCCTGAGGGCGGATGGCCGAGTGTGTGTGTGTGTGTGTGTGATGGGAACGACCGTCCTCAGGCAGGGCGTATGGCTCATTGGTCCATGCCGCACACACACACACACACACACACACACACACACACGGGTAGAATTGACCAGTTAATTGTCTGTTTATCATTTGAGGAGGATCAGCGGAGGCCAAGGCCTCCTGTTGCCCTCTGTCTGTTTCTCTCTATTTTCTTTCTCCCTTTCTTTTTTCATTTGCTGCTGCTCTTTCCTGTCTGTTCCTTCACTGCTTATCTCTCTCGGCTGTTGGGTTATCTGTGTTATCTCACGGAATCTATTGCTGACACCAGAAGTCTTTACAAGCAGTGAGTTTGAGTGTGAAAGGGCTAGGTCACCTAAAAATACATGTTTTGGCATCACTTACTCGCCCTCATGCCGTTACAAACCTGTCTGACTTTCATTCATGTGTAAAGCAAAAAAAAAAAATTTTTTTTGTAAAAGCTGCACTTTATGAAATGCTGATGTATGGAAAAGAGCAGCATGAACCTTTTTTTATTATTATTCCCCTTTCACCATATTAATTATGAATTGAATTATTTGAAATTATCATATTCTATTAGATTCTCCTTAAAAAAACACACATTGTAAATCATAAAAACATTGTAAGTGTTTCCCCCCAATATACAGTATTTACATCAATTTTAAACTGTTTATTAATCTCCATGATACACATTTTTCATCTCTTCGATAGTATTTGTTGATTAAACTTTGACGAACATTTTCATCAGTAATTTTGTTGACAGGACTAACACATCTTGGGTTTTGTAATGACAACTGTGAGCAAATAATAACAGAATATTCATTTTTGAGTAAATTATTCCATGTGAAAAAGAAATACACTTCAGCAAAATAATTCTCATTACAGAAATATTATACTTTAAAAGAATATACTTAAGTGCATACTGAATGTAATGATTTCAGACAATTGCATATTACGTAATTGCAGTTAAATTAAAATGTATTATTGTTTAAATTTATATTAAATGCAATTAGCTGAGGTTTAGAGTGTTTTATTTTACCCATTAATGTTGGAATTAAGTACATCTACATTTTATAGTTACTTCTGTTGTCTTTGAAACATGGCTAAAGTGTACAAGCATTTATGGTAAACTAAAATATACTTTAATATTTATATTGAAACTTTAAACATATTTGTAACTTTGTTATTTAATTATACATGTGCAGTGTATATGTTAATATATAATATAGTTTAGTAAACATAAAAATAAGTGTACTTCTTTCAAGCTTGACAAAATATTATTAAAACATTTAAAATGCACTTTAAAGTAAATCTTTTAATTTGACAATATTACAAAGTGCACTTTTTAAAAGTGTACTTAAGTGTGTTTAGAAATATCGTCATGACAGAATACTCTCTTTAAACACCTGTACACTTACTGCCTTTTATTCCATTAATATTATATCATATCATCTTGCACACTACAAGTGCACATTTAATGCAATGAAGCACTCTTTATTTTCACAAGAGTATCCCTTTCAATAGGTGCAAACATCCACAGCGCAGGTCTATAATACATCTTGGCTCTCAGTACCATAACTGTTAACTCTGGGTCTGCTAATCCCAAACACATTACCTCCATGTTTCCAATCCCCCTTCCCAGATATGTGGCCTTTGATGCCGAATTGCTGTGTTAAGCAGTAATGGACAGCCGACAGAGGTGAGGAGAGGTCAAAACTTCAAGTGGCTCAACTGTGACCACTGTAAAACTCACTGAATTTAACATTTCAGAGACCACAACACAAACAGCTCATATTTGGAATGGTGGACACTCATCTATTTCAGGTTGAATCATGACAAACTACTCTGCAAGCTGTGTTTTTGTTTGATACACTGCAGCATTAATATATGGATCCAATGACAGACAAAATCTCAAAGGTACAGTTAACTGCTGTTTTGTTGGTTGAAAATGAAAAGGGCTTTCAAAGACATTTTATCGTCATACATGTCAGCAGCACTAATCTAAATAATTAAGACTAGTCACAATGTAGGCATGTATCGAACAGAAAACGAGATGTTTCACTTTCACTCTGCTAAATGAAAAAAAGCACATAAATGCATGCACTAAATGTCTCCAAAACAAGAACATTTGACCTAATGTGCTTGTAAATTTGCTTATACTACTGCATCATGTATGTTCTTAAAGCTCCGTAAGACTTTGTTCACTACACACCTCTTTGTGTCTATACTTAGCTGTTATGAAAGGCTACATCACAGAAGAGTGTCTAAGGCCACAACATCCCCTATGCATCAGCACAGGGCTGAAAAAGGTTCCATACTCAATAAAATCAAAAGGCTATTTTTTTTATACACGATGCACAAAGGCATGAGAATGATCTTTCTCATTGATCCAGAAGGCCTAAATATTTTTAGACCCATTGATTTTATGGTCATGTGCATTCCAGGAAGCTCTAAAACAGAAGCGTGTGTGTGTGTGCGTGTGTGTGTGTCCTGGTAAACCCTCCATTATAGGGACAATTTGAAGATAATTACAGTTTGTACAGTATAAAAATCATTATGTCTATTGGAAAGTCCCCATAAAACATGTAAACACCCGTGTGTGTGTATGTACAGGCAGGTGTGTACAGGCAACGTGTGTGTGTGTTTCTGTGCACGTATGTGTTTGTTTGTGAATCTGTGTTTGAACACGTCCAAGTGAAACATATAATCCTGAAGCTTTCATGGAACACTTGAAAAATCCTCCTTTTTAAAGTATTTTGTAATAAAACTCATTTGCATATTAAAGTCGGCATGAAACGGAACTTGCAATAGTCTTTTCTTACCTATTGTGATGTATATCTGAGTTAAATAGCTTCTTATACAGGAAAAAATTTAGGGACTTGATTTTGTCCATAGGGAATCGATTGGATGGTTGTGGATTGCTATTGGTGGATCTCATATGAGTGACAGGTTGATCCCGCCCTCGCTCCAGTAAACGAGTCATTAAAGAAAAGAAGAGATGTCGCTGCAAGCGGGAGGGGAAGTTATTTTGATTAAAGACTACAAGAGCACATTGTTCACAAAACAAAAAAAACATGCACGATAAATTATTTTTAATAAATATGGCAATATTCAATAAAAAATAATAAGAGTTGTCAATTTTGATTTCATGGTGACTGTTTGCTAGCCATATTGCACTTCTAACTAGATCATACGTACCTAAAAATACGCAATTTCTTTGACTGAAAGTATTATTTTTAGGATTATTTGATAATTTAGAAATGTAAGAATGTTTTTTGTAAAGACTAATCACAGGACAACTTCTAAAAAATAAAAAAAACTGCACTAAGATGTGTTAAAATAGATACATTTCTCAAATTCAACATGACTGCATGGCAAATACTGAACACAACCCATTGAAATTAGAGTGCTGTGTGTGTATTGCAATCTCTCCTAAAATCACTGATGCTCATACTGCTGATAATGTTGTTTTGTTGGTTTGCACCTGAACACATATTAATGCTGTCAGCAAGAGATATGCTAAAAAATATATATATATTTTTTTATGTATTTGTTAATGTTGGATGGATATGATGACAGAACAACGTTGAAGAACAACGTGTGCTACATTATTAGAGATAGACAAGATGATAAGCCTTTAATAAAAAGCAAATCCTCTCTTCATACATGGATGGCCTCTTATTTGCCACATAAAACTGAAAATAATTCCACTAAAACTGCACAGGTGAGGTGAGGCATTTCTTCAGAATAATTTAATGAGTTTTTGAACACTCAGACATGGAGCAGAGATTTAACAGAGAATCTTATTGGAGTTTTCAAACATTATATTTGCACAAGATTTATGCAAGAGTGTGTCATGGAATGCGCCAATAATTATATAAAATTATATAATTGAGAAAAGGGTGTCTCTATAACTATGGCACTTTGTGGAAATAAAGTCTCAAAATAAAATCTCACTAGTTTATTTAATTTTATTAATTTCCTATAAACAATGATTTTTTTATCTCTCTCTCTCTCTGAAATGAATGTGCTATTTTAACCACATCTCATGTATTAACCACACATATTGTGTTTAATAGCATTCTGTGGTGAAAATGACGGTGATGGAAATTACATTTTATAATTTTTTTAGTATAAAATGGCTAACTCCTTTGTCTTGTTATGTCTAATTTAGTAGCACTGCATGATTCTAAACACGAAATTAAATATTTTCACACTTTTTGCATGATTTACATAATTTGACAAAATTACACCTTGACCGGAAATGACGCACATTAGCATACTTATTGATTTTTCATTATCATTTCCCATACCTCTTGCTCTTCACTGACAATTCTGTACCCTTGGTAACCAAGTATTCTTTATTATATGCTTTGCTTTATTATATATTTATAAGTGGTAAATCAGTTGCTGTGATGAACAGCACCACACGTGTGGGACAGTCCTACTTTTTGAAAAATTAACAAATCAAGTTTATTTCGCTATTCTTTAGATTATCATTGTATAATGATTTTTTTTTTCTTTCTTTTTTTTAGGATTGATTTTCATAGTTTAATATTAAAAGTCTCGGTTTAGGACAAAGTTTCAAAAGTTCATAAAAACTGAAAACTTGTTTTAGTATGATCATATAACTAATAAATAATCAAAATGAAAAAAAAAAATGTTTGATTAAAAATCAACCCATAATTGAAAAAGCACCCAAAAATGTGAACTGCTCAACATGTAGAATTGGGCTTTTGTAGTACTGTATATGTCACGGTTTATGAATTCACTGTCTCTCTCTCGTCTGACGTGCTGTTGTGTATGCGTGTGTGTCTGTGGGCGTGGTCACTGATCATCAGTGATCAGTAGCGCCAGCTGGAGCCAATTGTTTGTCCCTATATATGTTCAGTAACTGGTGTCTCATGTTGTCAGATCGTTGTGGTTTCCCGGTGTGTTTCCCGTGCCTGTTCCTGTGTTCCTCGTGTTGCATTGGATTCCTGTGTCTTCGTCGTGTCGTCTCTGGATTCCCTGCACTCTGCACTGGATCATCGAGCACCGTCACGAGGGATTATTCACTGCACCAGAGCACCGTCATGAGAGATCATCACTGGACTACAGCACCAGCACCTGTTGCCCACCGAGGTCCCTGCGTCACCATACCACCAGCGTTTGTGTCCGCCCGCCTGTCCCGCTGTGTTGGCGACCATCTGTGTTTTGTGTCCTGACCATTGTGTGATTCTAATAAAGAGCGTTATTGCATTTACATCCTGTTCTGTCATCCGTTACAGTATATTAGTTATGATTTCTTTTGTTTGGGTTCATAAATCAATCAGTGCACATGTTCATATTTAGGAAGATCAATGAAATCACATCGAGAAATTGGGATTAGCTTGGATTAATGAAAGTACCCAAAAACTCACTCATCCTCTTTGGAAGAAAGCAGCGGTGAATAACAGAGTATGGAAGCCACTTCCTCCCACACCATCAAACAACATGCCTCTTATCAGCTTAAAGGGCAGCTTCCAGCCACAACAATGAGCATCAAATCAATGGTTACACTTGACTGGATATGTTCAGAAACATGGCCTAGCTCTCTCCAACATGCATTTAGCTGAACCCTTGACACCGCACACTGTGAGTAGAAGCACAAATAGAAAGTTAAGGCACTATGAGTTCACTTGGGTTCACCTGGACCAAAATATCGCTTTGGGTCACAGTAATGCGCCGGTGGCTTGGGAAGGGGCTGCATCAAAGTTTACTGTCAGGTAAGACAAAAAGTGTATTTGCAGAGAGCGCTTCATTTGTACAAATATTGCCACTACAAAACCACAAGTTTGCAACCTCATCCAACGAAGTTCATTGTGGTCTCCAAACAGTCTAAAACCTTTCTGACCCAAAATGCCTTGTAGACTTTGATGCACTGTAAAAAGACATTCAGGGGATGTAGTACCACAACTTACACAAATGCATGATTGCAAGCTAAAAATTCTAATTCTTTGATTTAATTAAACGTTTTAAGATGCAAACATTATTCCGACAAGTTGAATATTTCATCAGCTTAATATTGTCATTTAAACTGAAATTTATGCGTCAACTTTTTAAAAAAATGTTGTAGTAACTTAATGAAATTGTCTTGATAACTTTCAAAATTGGGGAGTGAATTTTTAGCTCCCAGCATGCTTTGTATAGGAATGGATAAGGAGGATAAATGTTGAAATTAGGTGTTTTTAGTAAAGTGTTTAATGCTGTTATGTTTGACATTTAAACAAGTTTCTGTTATGTTGAAGTTTTTGTGGTTACCACTGTGCTGAAGAGTAGGTTTATAAATGAAGGTATAAACTACACTGACCATATCATGATCATCAATGACTGTCACGTCTGTTTTAAGTTCTGTTTATGTTCAAGTTTCAATTTAGTCTTTTATATGTAATGCTATATTACATGGAAGAAGACAAAGACAATGGTGTAAAGGACGCAGGTGCAGTTTATTACGAATTGAACAACAAGCTTGAGCTTTACATTAAACAAAAAAACAAAACTAAGAACTTGACCGCTGAAAACAATAACCTGGACCTAAACATGAGGGCTAAATACATGATTCAGGGGAACACATGACTATGACAATCAATAAACTAAAATAACTCAAACACATGATAAGACAATGAACTAATGAGAACATGACACATAAACAAGTGGGAAACAGATCACATGATGGGAAAAGAAAGTCACATGACACTAGACAGGAAACCGTGCTAAATACAAAATAAAAGACATGAAAAGATCAGTTTCAGGGTTTCTTTAAGATGATAGATTTTAGGCTGAGGATGATGCACAAAAAGGAGCCCTTCCTTCCCATGTCACCCAGTATGAGAAGAACAAAACTCTGACACTCACCTGACACGATGTGATTTAGACATCAGCGCAGAGGATGTACACTCAGGGACAACACTGTCAACGTCTCCAGTCCCTCATTAGGATGCCAGTCAGATATCATTCTCTCCGTGAGAGGAATGTTCCCCCTTTTTATTACGCAAATGATCACGGAGAAGAATCGGGAAGAACAACTCAGCATCAAATATACAGGCAAATCTTAACGTGACAGGAAATATTCTGTGGCTAAAATCCCCTCTGGAGCCTTTGCGTTCAGCCCATCGTCGGTTGTAAAGGGGAAGGTTGTAATGTTGTAGCGCCTTGAGGGGCTTATTAGGAACTATAAAAGCTGCAAACTACCTGTATTTCTGTTCTTTTTCATCACTGTATGTTGCTCTGGCTCTCTTGCTCTCTCCCACACTGACTTTATTTCTTGTCTAACACCAGCATTGAGAAAAATGAGGATGGTTTAGTATTCATAACTCATGTTTTATTTACAAATAGGCTTTCAAGCAGAACTGATTCTGCTTTGATTCTGTCATGTGGTGAAGCTTGTGTGATGTCAAAGTACTGTGAAATGAGAATTTGACAACCATATACAAATTCTGTGCTATTGTTCTTGTAAATCTTAGTCATGTGCACACATGTACACACATCCATCCAAAAAATTTCCAAAGGTAATGTCTGTGCTAAGACAGCTCTGTTATCATAAAAGCCTCTCCACATTCTAATATTTCATAGCCTCGGAGAAGGAACGTATTGCTGAGAATTATTCATTTTCCACTGTGTGAAAAGTTCAACACATGAATTTCTCCATAGCTCAAGCAGAGGAAACTATCACAGGATTTAGGCTCTCTACTGAAGATGATTGCTGAACGCCCATTATTTAAAGCACAAGATGAATGTGGCATCAAGATTATACCTTGAATTCTCAGCCATGTAAGAATAAAGAACAGCAGGATAATAAATAAGACCTGAAGATGCAAAAAGGATTGATGGGATTTATGTATTGATGCTGAATGGATGGAGCTCTAAATGTCCTTTAACAAAAAAATCTCAAAACACCCCTTTTGGGTTTCTTGTTAATCAAAGCAAATTAACTACATTGATCGCTACAACAGAACCTAGGTTTGCCTTTCCAACACAGCTCTTCAGGCTATGTCTACATTAATCTGGATACATTTTAAAACAGTGTAATCATTTCAAAACATTTTCTGTCCACACAGGCATTTTCAAGCATTTTCACAAAGTTGCTCATCCTCACTGAATTGTCGGAAAACATTAAGTTATCTTACTGTGCATGTGTAAAACATCATAAAAACTCACTAAGATGATACCAAGAGACCAGATATAAAGTCCACACTCTATTCTTCCGGCACAATCATTTTATTAGCAAAATATCCAACTACTTAGTAGTGCATCCAGATCGCACTGTTTTGACGCATGACAGCAACACTGTGAAATATTTTTAGCAACACTGTGAAAGTGAATAGCATATAGCAGGGACATATATGGACAGGGTCCAACCTGGTGAGTGTGTATATATATGTATGTATGTATGTATGTATGTATATACTCACACACACACACTCACCAGGTTGTATATATATATATATATATATATATATATATATATACAGTGCAATGCATAAGTGAATACACCCATGCTAAAGTTGACTAAAAAGAGGAATAAAAAATCATATTTTGGAAATTGAACTTAATGCCTTAATTGAAAAAATTAGGAAAAATCCAACCTTTAAGGACACCAATTTTCTTTGTGAATGAATAATGTATCGTAAATAAATAAATGTTCTTCCTTAAAATACATGGTGCATAAGTGAGTACACCCCTATGTTAAATTCCCATAGAGGCAGGCAGATTTTTATTTTTAAGTATTTTTTTTTTTTTTTTTTTAGGATACTATGCATCCTGATAAAGTTCCCTTGGCCTTTGGAATTAAAATAGCCCCACATCATCACATAGCCTTCACCATACCTAGAGATTGGCATGGTTTTATTTCAGTTAGCCTAAAAGCTAGTTTGATTTGCATTGAGAGATGATCTTATGGAAAGTACCCCATGCCAATCTCTAGGTATGGTGAAGGCTATGTGATGATGTGGGGCTATTTTAATTCCAAAGGCCAAGGGAACTTTATCAGGATGCATAGTATCCTACAAATTTTTTTTTTTTAAATACTTAAAAATAAAAATCTGCCTGCCTCTATGGGAATTTAACATAGGGGTGTACTCACTTATGCACCATGTATTTTAAGGAAGAACATTTATTTATTTACGATACATTATTCATTCACAAAGAAAATTGGTGTCCTTAAAGGTTGGATTTTTCCTAATTTTTTAAATTAAGGCATTAAGTTAAATTTCCAAAATATGATTTTTTATTCCTCTTTTTAGTCAACTTTAGCATGGGTGTATTCACTTATGCATTGCACTGTATATATATATATATATATATATATATATATATATATATATATATACATACATATACACTCACCGGGTTGGACCCCATTCTGCCTTCAGAACAGCCTTAATTCTTTATGGCATAGATTCAACAATGTGTTGGAAACATTCCTCAGAGATTTTGATATTTGATATATTGACATGATAGCATCCCGCAGTTGCTGCAGATTTGTCGCCTGCACATCCATGCTAATCTGCCTTTCCACCACATTCCAAAGCTGCTCTAATGGATTGAGATCTGGTGACTGTGGAGGCCATTTGAGTATAGTGAACTCACATGCTCAAGAACCCAGTCTGAGGTGATTTGAGCTTTGTGACATGGCATATTATCCTGCTGGAAGTAGCCATCAGAAGATGGGGACACTGTGGTCGTAAAGGGATGGACATGGTCAGCAACAATACTGAGGAAGGCTGTAACGTTTAAACGATGCTCAACTGGTACTAAAGGGCCCGAAGTGTGCCAAGAAAATATCCCCCACACCATAACACCACCAGCAGCCTGAACCATTGATTCAAGGCAGGATGGATCCATGCTTTCATGCTGTATACGCCAAATTCTGACCCTACCAACTGAATGTAGGTCTACTGGTCTACTGAATCCCAAGTTTCAGAGCAGTTTCTGAAATACTCTGACCAGCGTCTGCAACAACAACCATGCCACATTAAAAGTCACTTAAATAATTGAAATTGAGTTGCTACCATGTGATTGGCTAATTGGATATTTGCATTACCGAGCAGTTAAACAGGCGTACCTATTAAAGTGGCAGGTGAGAGTATTTTTTTCTTTGTCTTCTTTTTATTATTGAGGAATGCAAGAAAAAATATGTTTTTGGCATCACTGTAAAAGGTCTGTAATGTATCTACCGAGAGCAGAGCAGTGACATGCAAGCCATCAATCAGGAAACATTTGCTTATTATAAACTTGACATTAGCCTGACAGCCACCTGCCATCGACGTTAAAGTACCTCACGAATACAGCTGGAGATAAAACAAAGAAATTCAACCGACACTGATGTGTTTTAAATGTTTCACGGTCTTGATTATGCGTCATGAATGCAAATTATGTTTTGTCCTAAAGAACTGTAATGGTAATTTAACACATAAGAAAATACATTTAGTCATTTTCATATGTTGGAGCACTGTGGCAGTGGAACACTATTGCCGACACTCATCAGCGTGGTTGATGTATAATCCTCAAAAAGTGACAGTACTCAATGCATCCGTGCACACAGAGGCTCCTTCAGCTCTCCAAGTAGGTCATGGAGAATCAGCCACTCTTGAAATAATAATAGAGACTGACCCAGCTATATCTATATCTAGCTATATCTATCCATAACTATATATATATATATGAAGACAGATGCAAAATCCTCTTTCTAATTTTTCTAGAATTTAGTATTTTTATGCTTTTAATTTTACTCTTATAAGTGACAATTTCAAAAATAATGCATTTCAATAACTGACTAATAACCTTTTCACAGCTATTAAAGTGAATTCACTAAACTTAAACGTAGCAGCCTGATAAAAATACTAATTTAAAAGAAAAATTTCAGATTGACTTAGAGGTTTTTGCATCTTAAGTCTTCATATATTACCTATATATATTCAGCTTCAGATGTCAGCAGTGGAGGCTTTTATGTAACTTTCACTTTTAATACAGTATGACTATGCTTTTCCCCCTCCAAAGCACAAAGGCGAGTGGCCAATAAAGTTGGAACCGGCAAGTTACAATAGCACTCAGTCTAACAGCAGCAGTGTGTGAATCCCAGAGTTGTTGCCCTGGTCTCCCCCCTATACGCAGAGTGTGTTCTCTGGTGTGATGTCCAGAGACTCGGCTTCATGCACAGTTAATGTCTCTGCTGTCTGGATGATTAACGTGGGCTGTTTCACTCTCCCGTATGGGCCCCAAAAACTTCGTCCCACCTCACCTCACCTGCTCTGCCTGCTGCACTCATGGCCTTGGTAAAAATAGACCTATCGAATATGTGAGCTGCCTTTTGTTCTGCTTTCTAGGTAGGAACATACAGCCTGTTCTTATAGACAGTTAGGATATACAAGCACGATGGACAAATAATACGAAAAGACAATATGTAGCTGATTTTATATTAAATAATATATATTAGCTTTTATAAGCAAGTATATTTTACTTAGCAACACTTTACTAGCAACACTGCTTTTCTTTATCCAACTGAGAGATGTAGTTTGCGTATCCCATGTTCATGAAGCAGTTGAGTGTTTTGAGCCGCTCAGCCGCCGTTCAGTCTGTATTTCACACGACTTGGGATGCTCCGAAACAATCACAGAATACATACGAGAGAGGTTGTTATAAATTTTTGTTCATTTTTTTTTGGTTAATTTTTTAATTTAATGTAATACAAATAAATGGAATGAATTATATCAATATATTTCGATTCATTTTAAATGATCTCGTGGCCCCCTGGAGGATCACTGAGGCCCCCTGCTGGCCGCGGGCCCCCGGTTGAGAACCACTGCGCTAAAGTAAACTGAATGTCAAGTTTACAAAATTTTCAGATATGTATAAGGACCCTCTGGAGCAGGGGTCTCCAACACGTCGAGCTACCAGTAGCTCGTGGCCTGATTGGAGGTAGCTCGCCAAGGGCCGTTCACATATCGCGTCTTTTGCACGCTCAAGTTCGTTGTTTCAAATAATTGAAGTGATGCGCTCATTTTTTCCAGGCGCAGCGAATCAACATGAAGGATGGGAGTGCACCCAAACATTACGGGTGTTTTTTTTCTTCTCCGTAAATAAATCTAGTAGCAGAGCTACAGCAAGCGTTTTTCGGTGGTGGAAGTCCATTAGCTATTAAAACTTCTTTATCGTTGTGGAGAGCGCATGGTTGCATTGCAACGACAGACGCCACGGGAAAATCGGACCGAATTTCACTATTAATAATAAAAGATAAGCTAATGTAAATTGTAAATGTCAGTAATTTATCTTTTTTGACTCATTCTTTTTATAAAACTGATTTAAAGGCTGAAATATGCGAGGTTTATCTTTTTATAAAAACTTTTTTGTCAAAACTTTATTTGAACTTGTAGCCTACATGTTGTAGATAACATGTTGCAAGACACTCCTTTAAAATCTGGCCATCATTTTTAATGTTATTATTTTAATGTTTATGTAAACAAAAAGTGCATATTGATGCTAAGTTTATTTGTTATTTGCTGGTTTTCGACATAAAACTTGGTGAATTGATTTTATTGTGTAGTATTAGTACTTTTTGAACAGGATTCTGTGATAACCGTGATCATTTTGGTCACTATAATCATGAAATGAAATTTTCATGCCATTTCATCTCTAGTTATCATGCACTATAAAATCAACTATAATTATGTGTTTTTACAGTATAATATGCAAAGTACAATTTTCTATAATTTTTTTTATCTCTGATTCTGTTCTTTTCTCTGACATTTAAGGGTGACATATATAGGCCTACAAAAACTCTTTTAGGTCTAAAACTGTTTGGATAGTTAGTATGAGAGTTATGAGACATTGTTGTGTACTATTCTGCAGGGGTGTACTATTCTGCACTCAACTCTAAACACTCACTTATCAAGGGGAGTTGCAAAAGCGCTAACTACTACCACTCATCCTTGCTGTATATGATTCCAGGAATAGGACTAAGCTCTTGGGGAGAAAGACCCTCAACAGTGGGGGAGGGTCACTCTTCAGAAGAACCTGAAGGTCTGCTGTTTAAAGGGAGTTAGCCAAATGCTAGCTACAACCAGCTGTCCTCATGCCAAGTAGGGATGGCGAAAACTAAAAAATGTCTTGACCGACCACCGAGCCTCATTAGCCGGTTGAAACCGGTTAACCGATTAGTTTAAAATATGCTATGCTATTTGAAATAACAGCCATTTCGAGCCGCGCCTGCAATTTCGCAACTCTGTCGCATCTCTCTGCCGCCCTTCCACTCACGTCACTTTCCCGCAAACGCGGCGCCGAGGAGCTTGTATGTAATCGGAGGAGAAATGGCTCCTTAGTTTCGAAATGGTTTGGGTACAAGGTGATCGCGTTGAAAATAAAGGCGTTTGTCTAGCGTTAGAAGCTCATTTGAAACATTGCCGCGGCTCATTTAAGAAAATGACAGCTCTGAAGAGACGCCGCTTTAGTTTGAGGTAGCCTAGTGCTAACAATAATAAGGAAAGATGATGATCATCAGGTGTCGCGTTTTCAGGTGCTACATCATAGATGATGTGCTACTACTGTATTTAAGCACTGTATCACACAAGTTGCAACTTACATCTGTGTCATTCTTTTTGGTGAAATGGTCCTACACACTACTTTTCTTTGCACGCTTCATCCTGTCGTCTGCCCTGGCTCTAACCTCGAGTGTTTTAGCCTGTAGCCTTTTCTTTTCGCAAACCTTGTGAGCGCGCAAACCCAAACGCTGTGACCTCGCGCCAAATGTTTTTATTGGTTTATTAAGTACAAACAGGCGAGTTATTAAAAATTAAGTGTGAGGTATTTGTTCACTTCACACAAAAAGATCTTGGAATGAGATGGCTAACTGTAGTAGCGTTTAGTCCACTGTCTATAATAGCCTAATTTAGAGATCACCCTTAACTTTCTAACCACCGTCTCAATGGAAGTGTTGAAAAGCTTGGCAGGCGAAACAGGTAGGCTGGGAGGGCTTACCAGCTTCTTCACCCGCTCCTCAGTCACATCCTGCTCTTCCTGGCTGAAAGCCAGTGGAGCGCAATCTACTGGATCGGATGATGCAATCAGCGACTGAAAAGTGAAAAAGATCCATACCTTTTCCAAACTCTTCAGGCAGCTCGACCTGCGACCCCCATGATCCCCATGAGCCGTGGGGCACAGATGCTTGTCCCATTTCCTTCGAGAAAAAGGACAAACGTGAACGGAGCTGCTTCATCGAGAAGCTCTCGCAGTGCACGCATCCAGCCCCCTCAAGGACTGAACACGCGTGCTCCACGTTCAAGCATATAACGCACGAGTCATGTGTGTCCTTGGGTGTCAGATAGCTCTGACACGGAGGCACACACTTCTTGAAACGTCTGGCAGTGGACTCCATTGAAAATCGGCAAAACGCGTTGCAAACAAACTGCTCCTGAAGACAAAGAAGAGGATGACGTGTACTACATGCATGGTCGCACCGGTAGTGGTGTCATGGCCTGTCGTCGGGCAATGATATTGTCGTGTTTAAACACGTGCTTTAAAAAATAAACTACAGAGCTTTGATCATGAAACTAAGCACTTAAATATCATCTTACTAAGACATATCATTTAGGAGATATAGAGTGACAACTGTTATTTATATGCATTTTATGTAAGTAGTCAGCTATACTGTTACAAATCTCATTGATTTACATTACAAGCTATCATAATTTCATCTCATTGGCCACAGAAATAGCACCAAATTGCATATTGCATGTTCTCACAATATCATTTATTATATATGAGCCATAAATGCCTGATCGTTTATTTTTTGATGTACGATAAAGACTTTTTTGTGCCTGTTATGGGTCACACTTGATGCTTAATGTAATGGTAATATAATATGCTGTAATATAATCACATCTACAAACGAACTGCTCAAGAAAGCTTCAAAAAGAACCTCCTGTATTTTGTCTATCAATACTGATTAGTAGCACACTCACTTTTGCAGTCCACGGTATCGATCAGTCATGTCAATACCAAGTCCCAAGCTGTAGCATTAATGCAACTCTTTATTCAGTCGAGCCACGGACCTGAGGATGTGATAAAAGTGGTTTGAGGACAATTAATTTCCCCGATAGCGTAGAAACGGCAAGGCCTGCGCCTCGTGCTGTGACAGTGGGGGAGTGGAGCACGTGAACAGGAGACGGCTCTGTCCTTCACACTGTCTGATCTGCCCACAAACCGCATTCAAGTCCAATGCTAATTTGAATGACACCGATGGAAATCTTGGCTCACTTTCAAGGGACTAGATTTGGGCTGGCCCGTCGACCTTCTCCACAAGAACATGGAAAACGTCTTTGCTCAATATGTCACAGTGGCTTTAATAGAGGAAGACAAGAGCGAAGCCGGGATCATTTTAAACCTGCAGCAGAACAGTTTGGCAAAACTAAAGAAAATGTGAGATGATACGGCATTCGCTTGACAGATGTAAGATGAAATATAAAAGTATGTCCTCAAATAATTACTGGTATCTAATATGACTGTATACTGTAGAAATATGTTTGTAACGTTAACAGTAAAAATGCAGCAGTAAAACTGTTCATGGTTAATTGTAATTTGTTAACATTTACAGTGAAAAACTGTAAATGGGATAACATCATATTGTATGTATAATTTACTGTAAAATGCTGTCAAATTTATGTTTTTTGCAAGTAAAATCTAAGAAAATGTATAATGTATCCATGTGTGACACAGCACATATAAGATTATTTCATTTAAATTGTTTCTTCAATTTTTTTGTTATCAGTACATTTTAAAGCAGATGCTGTTATCATATCACTTAAAATTGTTTATCCCTGAAACATTGTCACTGTGTTTTTTGTGTTATTTGAATTTCTGCCAACCACAGCTGATTTTTTTATTGTAAATTTAAAAAGATATTTTATAGTGAAGTATTGAAGTATTACTATTATTATTATGTATTGTAAGGAGGTTTAATTCCAGTAATTGATCCTACAATATAGATATTTGTCATCCTCTATATTAAAATGCAAAGCAAATCAGTGCGCTTAAGACAACCATCCTGTGATTGTATACTTTGAGACCAAATTATTTTCAAATCTTAATTACGTTTAGTGGAGTTAAATCTGAAGCAAATTAGCCTTCTAAATGCAGTTGAAACAAAAGTGTTAAAATGGGGTTAATTGAATTTTAAGCCTTGTCACAGAAGATTACGAAGTCCATGAAACACCACTTTAATTATGCTATTAGCATGTGGATTAAGGTCACCAATATTTTTAACAAGCAATTATGGTCTCACTGTCTATGCACTCACAGCTGTTTATATATATATGGCTTTCTGTCTGCTGTTTTGTCATGCTAAACATTGGGATAAGCTAGCATAATGTGGAATATACTGTAATGCTTTTTTCTTTTGGATGTTTCTGATATCCTCCTAAAAGTACAATGAAATAACACCTCATTTACAAGATGCATTTAAAAAGTGTCCACAGAAACCTTGTGCTCAGGCAGTCAGTGTGATATTTTCTCTCGTCCTTGCATGTCAAATCATATTGACAGAAAGCTAAGGACATAACCATGTCAAAGAATTTTTCATGTCAAAGTGTTCAAGTTATGACAGCTTGAAAATATATATTTTTTTGAGATCGGCAGCATTTTGTTGTGTAGCTGGATGGATGGATGGATCCTCAGTTTGAAGCAAACTTTTATCCCACTGTGGAAGTGAAGACATTTAGACTGTCGCTGCCCGTCATTTCAAGCAACGTGACTCTTGGCTATTACATTAATGAGAACTGATGACAGTTGATAATTACCAAATTAAACCAAATTACTGATGATATGGAAAATAATTGCACATCATTAGATTTGCATGTTTTTTTCAACACGAGTGGATCTGGTAACATATAATGTTACATTGTCCTAGGATTGCACGATTAATCAAAATAAAACCAAAATAAAAAAAATAAAATAAAAATAATAAGAATTAAATAAATACATGCTCCATGTGATTCAGAGTGAAGGGCAGTACTGTGTTCATTTACACGTGAGCAGAACATGATCCGCCAGTGTTTGAAGAGTCTCAGAAAATGTTTGGGTTTTGGGTTGCTTTAACATGTACAGTATTTGGAAATGAAACATGGAACAACCATTTCTTGAGGGAGAGGATGTGTTCACGTCATGTCGTAATTACCGCAACGATTCTGAACTGTAAAAAGCCTTCACATGATTGTAGAACATGTACTTTTCTGAGAGCTTACGACTTGTATCACGTGGCCGCTGTACCACCTGACCTGCAGTGGTGTGTTCGACTTTAAGCAGTGTTGTGCAGACTGATTGGTGTTTGACATTAAAGTACCGCAAAAGCGATTCGAAAGCTTTATTTATGGTAATTACGACAAGGCGACACGACACGAATTACGAGAAAGCTTACAGGCTTCCGTACGTTGTCCGACTGCGATGACTTCTGGGATTTTTAATGGTTCGATTCTCTCAAGTCTGCACTTGATGCATCCTCGATATCAAGAACACATCCGGGTATTTTCATGCATTCTCTGTACTTGCATTCTTGAGTACTGGAACCGGACTTTGATGGGTGATGAGAACACAAGGATGCAAGATCGCTTAAGAATGCATATTGAGAGACGGCCTAGAGTTCTCAACGGGCCTGAAAATTACAACCCGACCCGACCCGGCCCGTGGCTTTTAAAGCCCGGACCCGATGTAACCTGACACATCAACATGAATTATCTGCCCGAACCCGGCCGCGGCCCTTTTCTCATACACGTATTATCATGACCAGCAGACGGGAATTCAAATCAACCTTTAATGTTCACGCCTATTAACAATACAAACAATACAAACAACTGAAACAAACTTTAAAATATATAAATAGGCTATAGTAGCGACGGTGAATTCACCTGTGGCAAGTTTACTTTTCACCAACTCCATCTTCTTCTCTCCAGGCTAAAGGCGTGCACGCAGCGGCGTCAGGTCTGCCCCCGCCCCTCTCCATGATGCACGTTGAACGCAGCAGCCAGACTTTCTTTACGGTGAACAGCAGCGATGATTAATAAATGTTTTTTTGTTGTTTTTTTTTTTCACTGAGCGGAAAAGATTAAGCCCGAGGTCCGACCCGACCCGAGTCATTCGATTATATTTTCGACCCGAACCCACGGGTCCCGTCGGGTTTGTCGGGCCGACCCGACCCGTTGAGAACTCTAAGACGGCCAGAATCAATGGCCACTCGCTATTGCACTTGAGTAGGGCTGCATCTGAAATCACAT
The DNA here is from genome assembly GCF_963993115.1 of Abramis brama. Lineage (NCBI taxonomy): Eukaryota > Metazoa > Chordata > Actinopteri > Cypriniformes > Leuciscidae > Abramis > Abramis brama. Next base: position 54,347,394 of record NC_139965.1, on the reverse strand, counting down.
ACTTCCATACTACATGAAAAACAGTATGTGATGAAAGAAGTATGTCAAATTCACAGTAGGCTACTCATAAAAGAGTAGAGAAAAAGTACCCGAAAGACCTCATTGCTCTGGCGAGATTCTGAAGTGTGCATACGATGGACACTTTATTATCCCATGAGGCCACGACAGAGGATTTGTGAATGGCAGTGAATCGACGTAGGCCCTGTCCCAAATGGCACACTTCATATGCACTTGTGGTCTTGTGGACTTACAACGGCTGCCGTGTGCGCGTGTCCATGAGACCGGAGGGTGTCCCATTTGTCATTTTAGGTTTAAGAAGGGTGTTCGCAAGCGCTCCCTTTGAGGTCGATATACACCCTCGATGCGCACTTTTGTTGAGCCCGCACTGATGCGAGCTCCGCAGCCGACTTCTTCCTGACAGTCAAATCGGCGTTACATCACGAAAGTGCAGACTCGTTGGAAGACCGCAAGTGCTTAGGGTGCCATTTGGGACAGGGCCGTAACTGATGCTGGTAGGTCACATGATAAGGGCAACATGGCAAATGTACTATGTCCAGATTACATTCATACTACACACATTCATACTATATAGAACATACTTTTTTAACGTTCATGAAGCAATTATATAAAAATAAGTACGTACTCAAAAGAGTATGCGATTGCGGATGCAGCGTAAGTGTTTTGAAAACATTATCCATATAAAACCGTCACAATGTGATGTAATACTACCAACAACAAAAACAAAAAAAATCATGATACTAACCTTTATCTCCAAATAAAAGTGATTCATGTTTAAAAATCGTTAAAGTTTTTAAAAGCATAGCTTAAATGTGTAATATGAATAAATATTGGGTAACACTTTATTTTACAGTGTCCTTGTTACATATGTTACATGTACTTACCATAGTAATAACAGTAAATTATGCATAATTACATGTCAACCCTATAGTAAGTACATGTAGTTAATTAATATTACTCAGTACTTAAATATATAATTATACTGTAACAAGGACACCTTAAAATAAAGGGTAACCCTTTATTTTAAGGTGTCATTGTTACAGTGTAATTATATATTTAAGTAACATTAATTAACAACATGTACTTACTAAAGGTTTTGGGTAGGATTAGGGTTTGGTTTAGGGTTAGTTGCATGCAATTATGCATAATTTACCGTTATTACTAAGTATATGTAACAAGGACACTGTAAAATAAAGTGTTACCCAGTATTCTTTACGTCACGACTTAAGCAGATTTGTTTTTCCCCCCCAAAACGTGCAGCCCTATGCCGTCCATCGTAAAGCACTAGACAGCTATGTCAAGTCCCGTCTCTCACTCCCCTACCTTTGTGTCACTCTCTCATTCCAATCCCATTGTTCCCATATTTCTCCCTCAACCTATCCATCCATCCTCGACCGGCCTCCAAGGTAAAGCACTGACAAAAAGAACATCCCATCTACCTCTCGCTGTCCTAACAGGCTCTGTCAGTGGCGGTCCCCTCGGTCACGCGACTTTCTGCTGATGTCCCCAGCGCGCGGTGAGTCTTGCCAGCCGCAGCAATCTAAAAGGCCTGCGCTGGCCTCAGGGCATGATGGGTACCTCCCCTCAGACGACCCACCAAATCCAGTCCACAGCAATTCACTCCCACCCACACGTCAACGGGTTTGATGCTCACGCTTTGGAACCGTCCCTAAAACCGTTTTTATTTTCACTTTTAATTAATAAAGGCATCTTAAGCGCACTCGAGGCAATTAGCGTTGTGTTGTGTCAGCGCTGTGGACCAGATGGTGATTGACAATAAAGGCAAGTTGCTCAATCAGCCGCCATTTGTCTGGTGTCATTAATTATCAAGCGAAGTTTACGTTTGGTCCCCAAAGTTGATACTTTGGGAGAAGAAGAATACCATCCCTTCTGTCGCTCATTACTCTTTAAAGCTTAAAATGGCAGCGTGGAGATGGAGATGGAGGGAGGGCTATTGTTAAGCAGCTGGCAGAAGGCATGGGAAATCTCACACTCAGCTTTTTGCTCATTACTTGACTAATTGTTTGGTTTTACATATTGCTTTATTGGCTTATTTAACACACTCCGTAAAATATTTGATGTAGACTTAAAATAAGCATGGCAAGTTTTGTCAAAGCAGTGTTCATTTTTTATTATTTGGTAACACTTTACAAAACAGTTCCATTTGTTAACATTAGTTAACTACATTAGGTAACTAATAATAAACAATAATTCTACAATTGCGTATTAAACAAGTTTTATGTTTTCCTGCTCCATATCAAACCCTTATAAAAACATTGACATTAATCTGGTCCCTTTCCCACCTTACTGTGGTTTATATATTATGCATTAAGCCATATAACATCATATTTGCTACCCACAGTGATATTTAAAAGTTTTCAAAGTTAATATAGAGTAAACACCCTAAATGTTTCTCATATACTCATTTCTAAAGAAGGTGATTGGCTGAATGTCTGGGGACTTGCAGCTGTTGTCCTACATGAGAAAGTAAATCTGATAGACCTCGAGACAATGGAATTGCGTGTCGCTCATAAAGCACTCTAAAAATAAACAGAAAGAGATGGAGCATGAGGCTGGGGATCAGTGTCGATGACACCTCAAAATAACACACTGGCGAGCTCACTGAAATCCTGGAGTATCAGCTTACCACTGCTCCTTTGATGTTGTTTCATCATCATCATCATAACAGCTTCTGAACTCCATCCTAATAAATCTCACGGTGAATTCAGTTCTTGTTGCCTTATTTCTGCTGCCATTATTTGCTTTTAATGCAGCTGAAAGGAGAATATGTATTTTCAAACAACATGCCGCTCAGAAAGTTTGGGGACAGTAATATTATTTGTTTCAAATAAATTACTTTTTTCATCAGGGATGTATTAAAATTCTTGCATTTTAGCACACACACACACACACACACACACACACACACACACACACACACACACACACACACACACACACACACACACACACTTATACATATTGTCACATACATGTTCTGTTTTGACTTAGGCCGCGTACACACTGCAAAGTTTCAGGACAGTGACAACTGCATTTAAATGCGGGAGTGAGTCCCCTGAATTATTGTTCCATGTGTGTATGGAACACGACTCACTCCTGAAACTGCATTTATGACACCGTGGTAATATAGCAACGCTCTGGCATCTCGCGTGTTTGGTCTCCACTATTCTGACCAAAGTTATATTACAGTAACAAAAGACTTGTTGTGTTTTATCTAAAGCACAGTCGACGGAGGCGTCGTGTTTTGTTTAGGGCCTGCTCAAAGGCCAAAGTTGCCATGTCCACTTATTATAAGCATTTTTGGGCTTGTTGTTTAAGCTTGGCTCATACAGCGATATATACTAGGGTGACCATATTCCAGGACATGTCCGGCCGGGGTTTCGAGATCGCCCAAAATATCCGGGATACGGCTTTTGCTTTATCGTCGCCATTCATTTTGTTTACATGCACACCTTTTGATTCAGTAGGACTGAATTAATTCCGATTGGTGAATCTGAATGTAGTGTTTACATGAACGCTAAACAAGTGATCGGTTGATGTGCGTTTTAGCATTGCTAAGAAAATTCCTGTGTTTTCGTCTCGATCGGGATCCGTGTGAGGCAGAATGCATGACCTGCAAAGCTGGCACGTACGTGTCAGTGTCAAATAATGTAATAATGTAAACATAATGAATGGTGACTGTAGAAAGCAAAAGCCGAATCCCAGGCATTTTGGGCGATCTCGAAATCCTGGCCAAACATGTCCTGGTTAAACAGGACGTATGGTCACCCTAATATATACAGTAGTCATCATTTGAAGTGGATCAAAACCTTTCATCAAAGTTATACATGAACCCAATGCAACAATACCCGTTCTTGTCTTAGGACAACTTTGATGAACTTTTTTTGATCCACTTCAGATGTTGACTACTCTATATTATATATTATATATTATAATGCATTTCCATTAATTTCATTTTTAAAGGGGTTGTTCTTGTTTGCTGATTTGCTTGCAATATCTGACAACACGATTCAGGCTCGTACCGCTTTCCCTGCGATTTCTTGCACCACACACACAGATGAGTGACACATACATGTCTTTCTCGAAATACGTATTTTAATATGCACCCGAGAGGTATCTCTCATCTGTCACCTCTCGTATATTTTGTTGTACGTCATTAACAACTTGTTTTTCAGTTCGGTTCTGTACAGATTATGTATAATTATTAATTCAGTTGTTGTCACTCCTATAAATTACTGAACTGTGTGTGTACAGAACTGGATTAAGCACTAAAAGGTGAACTTAAAACCAAATTTAGCTGCAATGTGCATGTGGCCTTAGTTTCTTTATGTTTTAGTTCTGTTCTTGTTTGCCCATGTGCCCTGTAATTTGACCCAGTTTCCTAGTGTTTGATTAATGATTCCGTTTACCTGTCGTTTAGTTAATTACCTCATTTAGTCTGTGTATATATACTCCCTGTTTTGTTCAGTTCTTTGTCTGGTCTTGTCTTTGTGAAGTGTATGGGTTACCCTGTGTTTCTGCCCTGTATCCTATGGATTATTGAATTAAAAGTTTATATCCTTGCATTCTTCGTTTTGTACATTCAATATACAGCCACCTGTTACAGAAGACTGGATCTAGACGGTATTTAATATTGCTGCGTTTTCTTTCTCCCCTTTTGATTTCTTTTCCCCTCTCATTGATTTACCTGCAGTTCAACTACTCTGTTTCGCCGTGTTTGTGAAATAGGTACTGACGTGTAACAGATCGCCTTTTACCATCTGCCCGATCAAGGAAGACACCGCCAGCCCCACTCCTCACCCAGAGACCTGGCAGCAACCAACCACAATCGTGACGGAGATTATGCATGAGCCCACCACAGACAGAGTGCCCGAGTCTGGTTCGAGAGAGGAGCCTTGCCTCCCAGAGAGTCTGACCAGTTGTGTGTGCTGGCTACATCAACCATTCCCGTGGGGCTGCTCGTGGAGTTCGAGGGCATGGAGTGGAACCCCACCCACACCAACGAAGTTGAGGAAATGCTGAATCCGATCTCTGTGGAAATTCATGGCATGGATGAGTTTAAAGAGAATGTTGCCCTGTGTTTCCTATACCCTCTGGTCCTGCCCGGCCCCAGTTCCCCTATATCTCTGTTGGTTCAGTCCAGTTCCGAGTGTCCAGAGTCCCCATCCAGCCTTCCTCTCCCACCTCCTCTACCAAAACCAAAAGTGCATCGACCCTGCTTTCGCTGGTCCCCTCCAGCTCCCCTACTCCTCCATCCACCCCGCTGTGCTGGATTGATGCACATTTGAACTTCCAGTAATCAGCTCAGTCCTGGCAAGAGGATCCTGTGGCTCTATATCAGTCCTCCGAGCCCTTGACTCTTCAGCGTCTCCTTGGCTCCACGTTCCCTCAGCTCCACTGGGGTCGGTCAGACCACGGACTCCACCAGGCTTCCTCGTCCCTTACTACACCACGGTCTTCCACTCCTCTGGCTGTGCCTCGTCCCTCCATTCGGCTCCTCCTTCCCTCCAGTGCTGCCTTGGTACTCGCTCTGCCCTGCCCTGCTGAGCCCCCATCTCCAACTCGGTCCTGCGAGCCTGCAGTTCCGTCTCGGCCCTCCAGATCACTGGTGTCACCTTCCTTGGGTGTCCATTCCGCCTGAGACTCCTCAGTCTCCATCAGTCGCCACCATGGTATCGTCTAGGGATTCTCCAACATGGCTTATCCTACCCCCGACGCCGCCGTGGTCCTACTTCTGGCTGGGCCCATTTCTCTGGGTCATCATCTGGCTCAATTTGCTCCTGGCTCCTCCATCCTTCCACTCCTCCTTGGACTGTTTTGCCTGCCCCTAACTGCGTCTGTCTCTCTCCTGTTCATCGTCCTCCTCCAGAGGCCCCGCCCTTTCTCCTCAGTTGTCACATACATGTTCTGTTTTGACTGTCTTGGTGTTTTAGTTCTGTTCCTGGTTGCCCGTGTCCCTGTAATTTGACCCAGTTTCCAAGTGTGTTTGATTAATCATTCCGTTCACCTGACATTTGTTAAATGCATCATTTAGTTTGTGTATACACTCTGTTTTGTTCAGTTCTTTTTACAGCCTAGTCTCTGAAGTGGAAGTTACTCCATCTTTCTGTCCTGTATCATGTGGATTATTGAATTAAAAGACTATATCCTTGCATTCTTCGTCTTTGTGTGCTCTATGTACAGCCACCTGTGATGCATAAACACACACACACACACACACACACATATATATATATATATGAAGATTTCAGATGCAAAAGCCTCCAAGTGCCATCTGAAATTTTCTTCTAGAATGATCATTTTTAGTAATTTCACTTTAATGACAATTAATAGATATTTATCATTGCCATTAAAGTGAAATAACTGAACATAAACATACAAACTTGATAAAAATGATCATTCTAGAAGAAAATTTCAGATGGCACTTAGAGGCTTTTGCATCTGAAGTCTTCATATATATATATATATATATATATATATATATATATATATATATATATATATATATATATATATATATATATATATATATATATATATATGCATACATATAAACACTACATTTTTTCATACTGCAGTTTGTGTCATTTGATTTAGTTTCAATGACTGTGGTCCAGACATTTGACTGGTAGTGTATGAATACACTATATATCATATATAGTCATATATTTTAGGATAGCAGGTAGAAGACCCTCAAAAACTGCAGACATGGCCATTTTTACCAATGGCTGTGTGAAATGAAGGATAAGGATGGATTGCCAGAGCAAGTACCTGTATAACACAAAAAGACAGAGGTGAAGTGAAGCTCTTGAGCTTCCAGCTTCATTGTGTGGAAAAGGGCAAACTGCAAAAGACCTCCTGCCTGGATGACTGTGACGGCAAAATGAAAGAAGTCTCTTTTCTCCGAGGCTAAACTGAAGCATTAATGAAAAAGATAAATAAATAAATCCACAATTGGATCCTCTTCTTTTAAAATTTAATGTCCACTCCTGCCACATCTCTCAAAGAAGAGAAGAGGTTATTCACCTTCCCTATACTCACTGGCTGAATAGTAATGATACAGTATTATGTTTCATCTGGACAGATGTGCCATCAAATTCTCTCGGCCCCTTTATAGGCACGCTTTCGCTCGGATGCACATGCAAAACCTGTCAAAAAGAGTTTATGGGAATTAAGAAACAAGCTCCACGGGATTATCATCAGTCATTTTCCAGGGTCGTGCAGAGTTGGCGAAAACACGAGCATCCGCCAAAAATAACTGACTCTGCAAGTGAGTCATCCAAAACAATGTGCTCTACAGCTTACAGTGATGATGCGCAGAAAACAGCATCACCCGGCAGGGGTCCGTATGATGTTCGTGTGCGCGCTTTAGTCAATAGGAACGTCGCAAAAGCCTGAACACTTGCTTGTAATCATTTGAGCAACTTCTTTTAAATGTATTTAGTTTGAATGTACAAGAAAAAGGAGGATAAGAATAAATTAGACACAATTCCCTTTATTGGCATGGTGAGGCTGATGAAAACTACACATAAAAAAGAAAATCCACAACAAAGATTGTACAATACGTACAACTACAAAGGCATTGGTTAGGACTCAGCAGAAGGCAACATGGATAGGAGACAAATAGAAGATAACACAGCCCATCACAGTCCCCTTGACCCGAAATACACGCACACTCTATCAAATCCACACACAAAATCACACACAGCCTCATTTAGATATATCTGCTTCTTTATGGAAACACAAAAAAATCGTCCAACGCAGTGGCAAATCCTTCAGTAGTAGTTTTCACTATGGTAAAAAGTCTGCCACTCCAAAAGATACACCCCATCAGGTGTTGTAACATATTGCTACAGCAATTTACAAAGCAGATTTGCAACATACATGTTGCATTGATTAAAGCCACACATATCGAACGCGACATGACTCCATACCCAAGCTCTGTGCAGAAAATAATGTACAAAACATTTCTGAAACCAGACATTTACATTGACAGTAATGGTTTGTGAATCTTTTATCATGGGCTACAACAAAACCTGCTGTTAATCGACATTAAAAAGGTTACTTTAAGTGTCCGTGAGAAGTGCCTGTTAGAAGTGCCTGTTGTATTTGGGCGATTCAAATCATTAACAGTTCCTTTGCCTTCAAACCACAGCAAAGACAAAAATAGCTCTTGCTTTGGAAAGAGACTCAATCTCATTGATGCAATTTTTGGCTTTTCAACTTCATTGCTTATATTGAATTCTTAAATTTGCTCACACTCATGCACACACTTAAGATCTGTGTTGAGGCACTGGAATGGATCCCCCGTATTTGAACAGAGTCTGGGTAATTTGTCATGTCTAAAACCATACAACAACATGAGCTAAAATACAGCTTTGAAAAATAATTTATTGCTTTTTTATTTATTCACTTTTTTAATTCACATTTTCATATTCCATTATTACTTTTCATTATTTTTAGCTATTGTGAGTAATTACAAGATTAGTATCATCATATATATAATTTTTTTTTATTTTATTTTTTACATCAAATACATATTTTTTTCTTCTTATTAAAAAATTCAGGAAAGAAAATTGTAAACTTTAGTTTGGCATTCACATAATCAAAAGTGTGGAGCAAAGACACAGATTTTCTGTGGTACAACAAAATACCTGCAAAATTATTTTATTGCTTCATGTAATAAAAAAAGAGATGAAAAGGTGGATGTTTTAGAGCTAGAAAAACAAATAAATCACTTGAGTTTTGGAGCAGCAAAGTTCATCATGAGCCTAGAATATGATCATACAATATATTGTTTGTTCCATCTCTGAAGGCATATAAAAAGAATATTTCTTTAGAACTTGTAAATTTACATCCTTTCCAGTGATTGTTGAATAACAAATAATATAAATAGCAAAATTTGTAAGGCGCATCACGTGAGATGGCTGCCATAAATATTTTGATTAGAATACTGAGATAAATACATAAATAAGCATGAGTAATTCTGTGTTAGAAGAGTAATCATCTCTGTGAAAGTGTATTATCAAACAGGAACAATAACAATTATCAGTGTGCACAGAGAAATTAAAATAAAATCTATTGATTCCTTCAGACATAAAGGATAAAAAAATATCTTGGGGTTTATCTTCTTTTTTTTTCTTCTTTTTTTTTTTTTTTTACACAGTAGTGAACATAAACTCTTAAAAATCTATCTTACACTGCATGTATATACGGAAAACACTGAGTTATTAAATTCAAAACCGGATAAAACTGCACATGGAGTTTTTCAATGAAATAAAAATAAACAAAAAACAAAAGCAAAACAAGAAAAACCAACAGAAAAACAGACAAAAATTTGTTGCATGCTCCCCCAAAAAGAGCAATAAATCTCCATACATATTTTTTACAATCAAATCACGTCATCTAAACGCCATGTAGGTTATACATCATCATAATGACTACAGATCAACATTCTTGATTAAGAAAATTTCATCTTAAAAAGGCTGCATTTTACAGTGCATAGCTGTAACAAACAAAGAACGCTGATATGCACATCAAATAAAAAATATTCCTTTTGTAAATAGGTGACTACATTTCCCCCCCCTCAATAAATGTAGACAATGTTACCTTGAACATCCAAGAGATTTCCCCAAACCCTTCTCGATAATGTAACACCACATCCAAACACCAGATTAAAAAAGGAACAGAAAAAGCCCACAAAAATAAACTCCAAACAATAAAAACAGACTGAACGAGCTGCACTTTTCCCCTCTCGAAGTGCAGAGGGTGGTACGCGTGTGAAGCGAACTCTGATGAAGATTCGTGTCTCTTACAGAGCCTCACGCGGCACACGGATCTGTGTAGTCCACTAAAGTAGTGTGCGCTACTTCACTGGTTATTCCCCACAGGTAGTGTCTCTCCTCAGCTTCGCAGCAGCTAGGTTCATGTAAACTTTGCTTGCAGATATACACATATATCCCTTCATATACGTAGAACTTTATCGTCTACATATACTCTTTCCACTTTCCACAGAAAGTGTAAAACGTCTTTAGTCTTGTATTCAAAGAACAGAAACAACAGTGAGGTATTGCAAATCCCTCTGTTTGCAGCCAGCCGGTGCAGTGGTGCTCATTACCTTCTCAGGCTATACTGGGCCTCTCGTAACAAGCTGTCAAAATCCATGGAGTCGTACTTGCTTTTAGTGGAGGCTGGATCAAAGTCATCAGAATGGGAATCTGAAAGGAGAAAATGGCACGTTTGAACATCTGTGGAAATGGCCTCATTTTGAAAGGTGTGCTACTCATTTTGCAAGAGCTCCTTTGTATGGAAGCCAACTTCGGCCACGTACATAGAAAAAATGCTTTTGTAAATCAGAATTATGACTTAAAAATTCCAACCTGTCAAAATGACTTTTTGACTTTTTGTCATAATTATGAATTTTTATGGCAATTATGAATTTTATCATAATTCCAACTGCCATCATTTACTTTTTATCTTATAATTATGACTATGGCATAATCTTGACTTTTTCATAATTAGGACATTTTATGTCAATTTAGAATTTTGTATGTCAAAAAATTATCATTATCATGTCATGTTATCTTCTCATGTCAATTATGAAGTGTAATCGCATAATTGTGACTTTTTGTCATTATTTCGTCTTATGTCATTATGACTTTTTTAGTCATAATTTTGACTTTTTATGTCACAATTGTGCATTTCCATCTTATAACTTTGCCAGAATTTCAACATTTGATCTCATAATTGATTAGTACTGTTGTACATAATTTCCACTTATCCACTTTTTTTGTGCGTTATTATGTGACAGAAATGGGCTTCCATAGTGCAATGCGATTGTTTGGAAATACCAACAAATACAAAACCAGACAAATAATTTCACAATGTTCCCGTTTCCTGTTTTATGATAAATAAATAAAAATAATTTCTGAATTAAAATTAATTTTGATATTTGGAGTCAGGGTCGTACAACTGTCAAGATATTATATAGATACTTTTATTATTATTAACATGATATGAATGAACAATTCATGATATTTGTAAAAACAAAAATGAATAATATTTTTTTTTTAAAACATTTAGAAAATAATTAAGATGTGTACCCTGACATGCATTCAAGATAAGGACAATTTTAAACATAAAATGTAAACTTTTCCAGAAAAAAGTTTAAAAGTTTAAAGTTTAAGTACAAAGAGTACATTTCTATGAACTTGGCGCGTGTTTTAAACTTTAAAAGAGTCTGTCCTTTTCTTTATCGTGGACACTTATTTGTCACTGTGGGTCAATTTTATGCAATATTATATGTTTTACGATAAAATGCAGGAGTTATCCATTTAAAACACAGCAAATCAGTCTTCTAGGCTTCTGTCTCAACCTCTCCTGTAATATACTCATCCATTGTCTTGGACCGCCTAGTTTAATTATTAAACAGTCAGGAGTAACTTCCCGAAGATGAGAGCCGAACGGCCATTAGACATACAGTTTGATTTGTGGCCAGGATAACAAATACGGCTGGCTGTCTTATCTCTAGTGGTATACAGCTTCACAAATGGTGCCCTCGTATGCACAGCGGCAAAGTCGAAGCACGTGAAGAATGGGAATGACCGTGGCATGCAGGAGATGCCAGTCGTGATCTAATACTATGGCTAAGGGGAGAATGGTGTCATGCAGCGCACCTTGAAAGATGAAAAATGCCCCTGCGCTCTACTTCGAACTAATGGACGGTGTCTTGGAAAACAAGGAGGAAAGAGGAAGAGAAAGGCAGAAGATTGAGAGGAAGGTTCTCAGGCTATTGTGGCGTGGCGTGCTATTCTAGTCACTTGCCTCTTTTCCCCCCATTCCCTCTTCATCTGAAACAGTCGCTGCGCTTCAGCCTACACTCACCGTAAAACTCTGTGTCTAGCGAAAGGTCTCAAGAAAATGAAGGTCAACTCATCCATCTGCCCTGAGGTGGGGGTAGTTTCCCAAATGCAATGACTCTGCTATATGGCCCTTAACCAAAGCTTCCACGCTTACCTTTGGAGAGCGTATTATGTCCACAATCTGAATACCTTTAGCCTTACCCTGAGCCTTTGAAATATAAGGTAATGTCCCCATTATTTGAGGGAAAGTGCTCTTGTTCCTTTCCATTGACCTGCAGCACCATCAACGCCACTGAGACGGATCATCCCAACCATCCTGACCATTACACGTCCCTGACCTCACATTTTGCAGAAAATAAATGTGGAGTGGAGCATTGACTAAATATTGAAGTGCATGCTGTTCTCCAACCTCACATTTTTCCTGTTATAACAGGAAGTAATGATTTCATGTTGCATGGCTGCACAGAGCAGAATCCCCCTTTCACCAACATGTAAAGGCATTGCCCTTAGGATTCAATTCCTTTGCCTCCTTCTGTATCTCGTCCCTTCCCCCAAAAGACACTTTCCCCTTTGGGTGGAGATGATTGCCTATTACAGCCACAACCGTATCGTAGGCATCATGGGTAGAAAAAAGCCCCATAACATTTTACAAAGGAATTTGTCGCTCACAGATCCATCCATCTGATCAAGATTGTCACCTTGGTAATCCTGGACAGAGGGCATGGTGCATATGAAAAGAAGGCATGCTGTCTAAAAGCCTTTGGGTATTGTGTGAGAAAGTGATGGGATGAGAGTGAAAGAAAGAAATGCATCGGGATCGGTCGGAGACGGCCAGTGTTATTTTAGTATTATTTATAGACTATTATTAATATTTTGAATTACTCATTGAGTTAATGTTGTATTGCAAACAGTTTTGCTCCTATTGAGGTTGGATACGGGTAAGGTTAGGGACAGGTTTGGTGGTATGGGTAGGTATAAAGGTGGGTTAAGGGGTAAGGGAAGTGTCAACAGTTAAATTATAGATTACATTAACTAATTACAGCTGTAATTGCAGGTATTTGTTTTAAATATAAGTACAATGTGTATTAAGGCGGTGGTTTTTATTAGTTGTATCTCTAGTCAGCTGTACACAATTGCAACCTGGCTGTGTACTTACCTAAGTCTGTGTAATTTGATTTACTGTACTGCTTTTGTCCACCAAGGCAGAGCTCAAAGTGAGGCTCGTTCGACCTGCGCAAGGTGTGTCCATTCTCAAGGGCAGCGAGCGCATCACAAGTGTAGCGGTAGGTGATGAAGCCAAAGTTGTCTCTGGGTTGAAAAATAGAAAATGAAGCGTCAGTCGTCGAGAGCGCAGCAAAAACATGCTCATCTTTCATTCCCCATTCAAAAAGCAAAATTGGAATCAGTAAATATGAGACATCTTGCTGTTTGTTGCAGTATAATCCTATTTGTATTCAAACACGCCCGTGCTGTCTGTGACGTGTGCAATGAGAAGCAGTTAAGTCTGCTTTCCTAATCACCGTCCAATGGCCACAAGTACGTCATTAACTAGATTTAGAAGATTCCTTTTATGCTGAAAGATAATATTGACTCCTTTTAACCATTTGACACACACAATCCAGAAAAAACACACAGAAACGGGCCCACAGTCTTACCCGTCATGTCTCAAGTTGACTGTGCACTCCTCAATCTCGCCGAAGACTTCAAAGCGGCGTTTGAGCTCCGTGCGTGTGCTGTTGGCACGAAGACGTCCCACATACACCACTCGCCTCTCCTCCTGGTCATAAAGGGAACGAGAGAGAAGAGATTAGTCTAACATAGTGCTTCTGCTACTTTTTTCCTCTTCCCCCTCTCCTTGACTTTTCTCAACCTCACCCCATGACTGTAATTAACATCCACCACTGTGGGAAAGCCAAGAACCGTCTGGAGAAAATAGCTGGAGGACTCTCCTTTATCTTTTTCACTCTGATTTGTGAGTAACAAAAGCTGAGTGATACAGCTTAAAAAAGCTTTCATTCTTTTTTATATAGATCCAATATATATCTTGATATTTATGTTTTTGTTAAATAGTTTAAAGGATACCTTTCTGTGGCAAGCAGTGCGGGGCCGAGAGCCGTGGGAACGGAGCGAAGCCGGTGGCGCGATTGCTTATGAGCGTCATCTGCGCGCCACACCGGTCTTGAATCTCTTGGAAGGAGATCTGGAAGAATAAAAGGAGGAGTGACGGCAGTGCAAGACGAGAGAGGACCAGGCTTGGGCGTTATGTTGTGTTTTTATTATGTTTATATGCGGCAGGCGTCCGTGAGGGGCTGCCGCTTTACTTTCGTTTTGTTGTTTTTACTTATTTTGAGTCAATCTTAATGTTGATTGTTCGCCTGTTCCTGCCTCCTCCTTCCCTGAGCGTACATTGGTGCCAAAACCTGGGAGGATGGAGGAACACGCTGTCAAAGAGCCCTTGCCGCTGTGGGGAATCCGTGGTGCCATCCAACTGAGCGGAGTCTACCGACATCGATGCTCAAGTGGTGGGCTGGAGTGATATGCCGGGGGGACGGACTAACTAACTGCCGTCCCCCTTGGTTGTGGAGAGGTGGCTGCCCTCCATATTTTTAATTTATTTTTTACGTTTAACATAAACTTCAATATCAAAATAAACAAACAACAAAACGAAAGTAAAGCGGCAGCCCCTCATGGACGACTGCCGCACATAAACTTAATAAAACACAAAATAAAGTCCAGACCTGGTCCTCTCTCGTCTTGCATTGTCATCACTCCTCCTTTTATCCTTCCGGATCTCCTTCCGTGATACTCGAGACCAGTCCGTTCCCAAGGCTCTCGGCCCCGCAATGCTTGCCACACTTTCATTTTAACCAAACAGCATCATTGCCAAGCAGATTCAAAATACTTGTGTATATATACATAAATAAAGCCACCCGGAGAACAGCACAAGCTCTCTTTCATGCTTTTAATACATTTTTTAATATCAAGTAGGTCCCACAGTAGACTGCATTTTACGAAAGTCACGTTACATGATTTGACTGATTTGCACATTAAGTTTGGGCTTTTAAGGACGAGCGAAAGTGCAACGCCGTACAGAATGTGTACAATATTATACTATATTATTTTATCCGGATTATTGTGTTTTCTTAATCATTGGAAACTGAAGTCAAACCTAAAATTCGATTAATCACATGACCCATTGTCATATTCGCAATGTTACTTATTTTGGTAACACTTTACAATAAGGTTCATTAGTTAACATTAGTTAACTACCTAAGTTAACATGAACTAAGAATTAACAAGACTTCTACAGCATTTCTTAATCTATAGTTAACTGTACAACCACACCTTGATTTGAAGTATGTGCAGAATAGTGAGGGTATGTATATGTATATGCATTTATATGGATATAAGTGTGTATTTGCGTGTACAGGTATATATGTATATGGGTATATTTAGGTATGTACATATGCAGAGGGATGTATACAGGTATGTATGATTTGCGTATTTGTGTATATGTACTTATGTAGATGCACAAAGTTATTTCGTATATATACAATTTTAATATTTTAGTCCATATTACCATAATAACTTGTTTTAAATAATATATTAAATGTTTTTGCTTGGACTAGGGGTTGAGTGGCATTGTTTGGTACGATATGTAATGTGAGAGTATTGAGTGTGTATGTGGGTAAAGGAATTGGAGATGTTTTTGAATTTGTTATGTTAAATAGGTCGTTGTATGGTATTTTGTAATTAATAGATTTTCAGATTATTGATTGTAGATTATTGTCTATTTTTGATATGTCTTATTTTACACCACCATATTGTGAATATTTATTATATTGCCCAGCCCTACTCACAGATGAATTATGTGACTAATACTAAGCTACAGCATTGCGATGCAAAACATTTAATAATAATTTAAAGTTATTTTTATCCAAATAAGATGCCTAAATGTAGGGTGTTCACAGCTGCCAAGCAACTCGTCACATTAAAATAGAAATGATGTAGTCAAGTTTTATCATCAATTTTAGCTACAGGCTAATATGACTTTGTTCCATTATTCATTGAAGCAAAAGAACACATAGATTGAGAAAACGTAAAGACCCCATCAGGCTGAATATATAAAATGGTGGTATTTAATTTAGTTTGCTAATCTTGAGACAAAGCACAAGCCTCAGGCCTTATTACGTGGCATTACTTATTCATTTGTTCATGTACCTGCCATTATGTGTGACAAAATATACTTATGATCCTCGACAATAACCTGAGGTCTCTTGTAAGTCATACATAAAATTATGATTTGTATCTATTGCCCCACAACAGAATCATAATTCACCTGTGTATATGATGTCACCGTGTCACAACAACAACGACAGCTACAACAAAAACCTACAAATTAGCTAGAACACCTGGGAGAGGGTTTTCTTTTTTGCATTTCCTCTGAAGCTCCCCTCACATTTCCATCATGTACAATAGGAGACAAAAGTGTTTGCTGAATTGGTGGTTTTGTTGCTGACAGCTGATAAATGCGGTGAGGTTTTAAAGATGACACCCTGAGACTAGCGCTTCATATGAAGCTCTCACATCCTTTGCCCCCCCAAAACCTCTTCTGACAGCTCAGCCGCCGCCGCTAGTAATTGTCTCGCTGCCGCAGAACACGAAGAAAAAAAAAAAAAAAAGAAAGAGAAAAAAAAAAAAAACGTACGCAGGGCCAAGTCATGCGTGCATTATTTGACGTGTGCATTTATCAGTGAACTGAGTTGGAAAGCCGTCTCATTTCACAGTCTGGTCAGGCACAGCGAGAGAGAACAAAACTGATATTTCATCTCAGAGAACTGCATTTCAAATATGTAAGCGTTAGAAATTAAACTGCTCATTTTGAGCCCACATATTAACATACCTTTGATTTGGGCAATCTTATTTCAACTTTTCCTTCAATTGTCTGGTCGAAAGCATTTAGCCCATGGTGTGATTAATTGAATCTGGCACCATTCGGAAACTCCACGGAGATGTTAAAAATACACAACTGGGAGATAAAGAGGAAACGCGTGCAGCCTGAATGATTCAGAATGCAGTCTTTGCACAAGTTCACTTTTTGAGTGAGAGAGAGAGAGAGCGCGCGCGCGCTGGGATGGCTGTGTGCTTCGAGCTTTCTGTAGGCATACACAGTGACGGATGCAGAGAAAGCCTGAGAGAAGGATAACGTCTGTGCTAATGTACGATTCCTGCTAGAAGGAGAGAGACCACAACTGAAAAACACCTCCAAGCATAATAGGGTTTTCGTCAACTATGGGCATGTTTGGCCCTGTGGACTTTTAGAAAATCAACACTCAATATTTTGTTTAAATTGTCCAACAGTGGACAGACATTTAAAACAAAATAATTCTGTCATGTTTTCTGAAACATTTTAATCCCAGAGCCATTGCCATCACATTCAAAATTATATTTTGTGTTTAATAGCATTCTGGGATGGAAATGTTTTTTTGTTTTGTTTTTTTTTTACACTTTTGACATTTTGTTTTTTAATTTAGATTTTTTTCATCATTAATATTTTTATTTCACTCCTATTTAGATTATCATGTTTCAACAAACAATCTTATCAATGTTTTTAAATTAATATTTGTATGATGAATTTTGACTGAAAGTCTGGCTCATAAAATCTATGCATAAAGAGCATTTGAAAAGATATAAAAGTAAATTATGAAGGCAGAGTAATAGTTTCAAGAAAGTGTTATATGCCCTTTACAAAACAAAACAAAACAAAAAACAATTTTAAATCTGTAGGTTTTAACCCCTAAAATACTAAAGAGGGTGTACTTACTATTGCTTTTTGCCGTTGTCTCTCCCTCTGCTCGGCTCTCTCACATTCCCGTTTCTCATAGTCACGTCGGAACTCTTCCTGCTTCAGACGCTCATGCTGGTATTCCTCGTAGCTGTCATACCTGTAGTTGAAAAGGACAAAACATTCCATAAAAAATATACACACCCTCTAAACACACAACTATCACAACTATAAGAAATATAATGAGAATATATATACTTTGTTTTTTTTTTACATAAATTCCCTAGTAATGTCAAGTGTCTCCTCTAGAGTTCATAAAAGAGTATTCAAAAGAACACACAATTTCTGGTAAAATCTTTCAGGGACCAAAATATCTTGGCTAACTAATCCAAAAAATACTTCCGTTTTAATTTTTTCAAAGGAACTGTTGAAGAAACTTAAATTAAATATAACTGAGAACTCAATTAAGTCTTCTGAGCTGTGAAAGAGCAACCCCTGAGCAATAAAATTTTTCTCTGAGGACATAGATATATTGTTTGCTGTTTTGCTCAAGTGGCCTTGGGAATCAGCTAGCTCAGAGCAGACTGCTTTCCATTCTTCTTAACGTGGAAGACAAACAAACACATTAATAAGATGTCTCATTACATCGCAAAAGGTTACAGCTCCCAATGGCGGGACTCTTAAGGGAATATGGCAGAAATTTGGCAGCTGTGTCTGTCAGCACAACTTCACATGCCATTACTTTTTGCTTAGTTTGAACTTTACGTCCAAAAAGTGCAACTTTTTTCTACAGCCATTTGCAAAAGAGGCAACATGGTGTAAAAGCACAATATGAGCGGACTACAGCACCATCAGGGAAAAGGTGTAGCTGGGAGGTAGTGGGTCCCTAATGCAAGCTGCTCTTGCCAACGAAAGCTTTATTGTAAAAGTTTGAAAAGTTAAGGCCTTGAAATGATGTATCATGATAACTCATCATATCAATTAGACAGAGTCAGCAAGTGACTTGCTTCCTTTGCATAAGGACAGACTGAAAGTATTGCAGACATAGTACATTCTATCTTGCAGCACTTATTTAAGACTGTCTCATGTACAGGTCTTTATTATCAGCATATGCACATTTTTTCTAGTATAAGTGTCACATCATAAATTTATACAGTATATTAAAGAGTGAAAAAAGGAAAAGCCATGCGCAAGCACTTACCTGGGTCTCCGACCAAAAATAGAATTAGACTGGGACCGAGGGCTTTTATAAATCCTGGGAATAATAGTGCTATCGTCCATATTGTGAGGAGACCTGTGTATAAGCAGAAAAAAGTAAAATTGTACCTTAGTCTTAAACTGAACACTTTCTTTACTTACAAAGGATCATCAGCAAGTGAAATCTATACAGCAGGGTTCACCAATCTCGGTCCTGGAGGGCCGCTGTCCTGCAGAGTTTAGCTCCAACCCCAATTAAACACACCTGAACCAGCTAATCAAGGTCTCACTAGGCATACTAGAAACTTTCAAACAGGTGTGTTGGAGCTGGTTGGAGCTAAACTCTGCAGGGACAGCGGCCCTCCAGGACTGAGATTGGTGAACCCTGCTATACAGTATATAGTGTAACTTTAAATAACATACATAAGCAATAAAAAGGGAAATAAAGGGGGAACCTTAGAATAAAAAAAGGGGAAAACAATGCTTATGGGAAAACGTTTAGCTATATAGGCCATTAGATGTATCGAGAGCTTGTAAACGTGAACAATGGCAATATCACTAGATATTGAAAAGTAAGTAAACAATCTGAGAAATCTTCTGGATAGCGGTTTTGAAGTCTCCTTTATCAGTACAATCACTTTATCATGTGTTACTAAACATACATACATACATACATACATACATACATACATACATACACACACACACACACACACACACACACACACACATATCAAAAGGAGGCACTGTAAATATTGTCTTGCTGGCATGCTATCTGGATGTAACCCACTTTAGAGTGTTCAGGACTTCACTTACTGGGCATTTCTTTCATCTCGCGGGGATGGAGCGGGCAATGCTGTCGAGCAAAACAACAGCTGCTACTAAAAACAACAGAGCCCCATCAAAGAGTGCTGGAGAGAAATTAATCTAAAATTCAAGTTAAAGGGATGAAGGCCCATTGAGGAAACAATGTGAGACTTCCATAAGTCTCCCAAGTTCCTCAAGTGACACAAGCTTGTTTGCCCAAGAAATGACTCTGCTGGACTCTATTTGTCATCTGCACTGCTTGCGGATGATAAGTGAAATGAAACTTCAGAACTCCTCTGAAGGTGTTTCTGCAATTTATGAAAAGTCAGTGTATCGCTATAATGGTGAGCGAATGTCTAAACTCAGGTTTGGAATGGCTCATTTAGTGTAACAGCAAGAACGTTGCAAGTGTGTAGATGAGCAATTTACCATCTAAAATACTGTTTATCTTCCAAGCTCATGCTTATTGTATACTGAACATAATTTTTCTCTGGTTGTGCAAAATCAGCCGTAATGACTTCAGTGTCCGTTCTGTGAGACCCAGACTGGCGCTTTATCGCAGTGACAGCCACAGAAAGATGTTTACATTCTTTACAGCCCCTCCTGCAGAGATACTGTATGTGGATTTGTGTCCAAAAAGATTGCTAGATAAACGTGTTTCTGAGACAGGTGGTAGGCTCACACCAGAACTTACCTAGAGGGAGAACGGCTGTCGGGAGACTCAGAGCGGGAGTATGGAGACCTGGAGAGGGATCTGTATCTGTGGTGAGATGAGAAACGTGTGCGAGAGATGGAGCGTGACCAGCGGAGGTGCTGTGGGGAGAGCTGAGTTGAAGGAGGTGAGACAGAGCTCCATGAGAATGAACTGCTGGAAGGGGAGCTGGAGGGCGATCCTTCGAGGAGCAGCTCAAGTGGAGAACCTTCCCCCAAGTAGAACAGGCGCTCCCGGCCTACCTCAAGGTCCTCAAAGTCAGGCAGAACCGGGTGCATGTAGTCACTGAGAAGACTGGGGTACTCATCCCCAGAGTCACTGTCCTCTAGCGGCCGGTTGTCCCTTTGCTCTCCCAAAACCCCGTTATAGAAGGCTTGCTGAGGCTTTCCAAAGTGCTTGTTGAGCTCTTCCCGGATCTCCTGGTCCCTTAGTAGCTTCCTGCCAGCAGAACTGCAATCCTCAGACGTTTCAGAGCCTGAAGTGGACTTGTGGTCCTGTCCGTGAGCATCTGTGTCCAGACAAGCCTCCTGAGCAGTGGGGGAAAAGCCCTGAAGCTGCCTGGCCAGAGAGGAAGACAAAGGGGTGGTGGAAGACAATGATGATGTAGAAGTAGAGGAGGTCGGCATGTTCGAGTCTTTACATTCCACATGCCGGCCCTCCGTTGGCCCAGTTACCGCTGTAGCTGTGGTGGTGCTGTCTCGTTTTGTGCTTGTAGACTGACAATAGTCGTGATCGCCAAAGACGCGGGGCATGGGCCGCTTGCCCCGACGCTCCTCCAAGCCCCCTAGGGGCATTGTGAAGGATGCCTTGCTCAGCTGGGCATAGAGCTCAGTCTGCTCGGGGCCCTTCCGAATAGAGCCGCTGGTTGGCTGAGGACAAGAGCCCCCATTGCTCAGCCTGGGCCTTTTGCTTGTCAGGGCCAAGGGAGAGCATGAAGAAAGCTTGTTTTTGAGTGATAGTTTGAAAGGGTTCTCTTGACTGGCTTTGTGAGGAGGCGTGGTAGGTGGTGTCAGACCTGGAGGGAAGAAGAGACAAAAGATTTACCAAATGAGATCCCTCATGTTCCTTAACAGTGCTTGGTCTGTCTCTAAGTGACTGGACGAGCACACACTTGAGCCTGATTAAAATATTCCCTTTCATTTAGACCTAATCCTTATCCGTATTTTATTGCAACCCTGACAGATTAATGTGACCTCAGATTGCACTGTGATACAGACAGAGTTACTCAATTAAACTTCCTCCAGACCATAAACAATCCTAATTCATTAGAAAGAGTCAGATCTTATAATAATACTGGTGCTTTCGACAGATGCATGAATGCCACCCTCCTGGGACTCTGATGAAAGCACAGTGATGCAGGAGCTGTTATCATTCTCTTCATCTTTGCCACCTTTTCTGCTCATGAACCCCAGCCATCTTGACAGATTTATGTGCCAACAGATGGCATTTATATGGGAAGTCTTGAGATGTGTTGCTTTATGGCATGGATAATGCACTTGCACAAACAACCGGAGGTAGTTCCTCTTTATTTTTCTCTATTTCTCCCTCTCTCTTTCTATTTCAATATTTTCCTGCTTTATATACATATTATGACCTTTCTATACATTATTTATTTTGATTAAAAACAGCGTTCAGTGCATCAAACTACAGCCATTTTCTGAATATTTTCAGGATCACATTATTTTACGACCATATCCTGACAGGTATTTCAACAACAACAAAATAAAAAAAATGCATTTCCGGAGGAACTGCAAAGTGTGCTTGCTCGGGTGCAGTGCACTAACGTTAGCAGGTAGTGGATAAGGGTGTGTTGAAGTTTGCTTGATCTGAGAATTTCAACAATAGTACTTTTTTCAAGATTGTGCAAAAAGGTGAAAAGTTATGTGCATTAAGAGACATGTCTGCAATGTAGACTAGTGCCACTATATTACACATCCCGCTGCCATTTCAGGGCTTGAATTTCGGTGCGGGAATGTGGGGATTGCGCATAATTTAAACCATTCCCGCAAGGTTAGCTTTTATAGTGCAAGAAATTCCCGCACAAATATATTCGCTTCATCTCAGAACAAATGATTAAAAAATAAATTCACAGATGCGAGAAAAAAGTGTCAAACTGTCTTTTATTTTCGAATTTAATTCCTCAATCAGCGCTGGACCGGCATTTTCTGTCTTCCGCTGAGCCCTGGTCGTAGACAGATCATATGTTTCACGCTGTCAATGCAGTGGTCTGCGTTGCGCTGATCTTATTCACACTATCGAGTGTAGGTGCAGCATTCTAACATTGAGTCAAAAAGAGCTGTTTGTGAAGAAATGATCTCACTTAAGATGGCGGAATACCCTGTGAAGTCCAATTCGCAGTCCACAACGCACCTCTCGAGCGACGTTGTTGATTGTTCGTGACTGCGCGTTTCTCCTTGTTTTCTATTGTTATGCGCAGCATATTTCCCGCGCGCACAAACACAGTTAAAAAACGAAATTCAGGTCCTGCATTTATTAAGACAAACCTAGTAAAAATTAATGCAGTCTATACACTGACTTGGCAGCTCTGTGAAATGTAATACAACAGTGCCACCTACTGTCTAAATGCATTAACATTAAAAGTGTGAGGTGAAACTCTTTTGCATAGACAAAAGTAAATGGGTTTGTCAATTAGCCTGAAATAAAAAATAAATAAAATAAATAAATTCAGATCTTGTACATCCTCACATTGGAGTCCCGAGTTCATGTACAAAGTTTGGTTTCGATACGTGACAGCGTTCCTGAAATATGAACTACTTCCTGTTTTGGTGACTACGCCGCCGATTTCGTTTGGCTGTGACGGGCAAACACTTCCGAAAATCAAAAATCCTTCTAGTAACTTTTGTGAGGCTTGGTACAAGGATCATGTACGTCCAGTTTCGTGAAGTTCGGACCAAATTTGTGACCTGTGAAAATTTAGTTTCGCTTTCTGTTCAATCCAATATGGCGGACGAACGACATGGACTTGTGATGTCATCTTCGCAAGCAACTTACACCGGTACTGACCGGACGTTTTAAAGTTGGAACGGTGTCTCTGTCTCATAGGGCCTAGGCGCAGGAGCTGGCCAAAAATTTTCTCCCGGGAATAAGAATAAGAATAAGAAGAAGAAGAAGAAGAAGTAGAAGAAGAAGAAGAAGAAGAAGAAGAAGAAGAAGAAGAAGAAGAAGAAGAAGACTTAAGAAGAACAATAAGTGCTTTCAGCAAGCACACTTAATAAATAAATACCCATCTCTCCTTTTCTTTCTTCGTCTGTCTGTCAATCACCTAATTAAATGGATACAGTACAGCAACCATTACGAGCCTGATTCGACATACAAAACAACAGTGGCCTTGACTAAATTTATCATTATGCCAATGCAATGAGCTATGAAAAGAAAGCATGCACTGCCAAAGGAACTTCTGCTGCACCAATCAAACACCATCTGGGTAAAACAATGCACGCAGGGTCATAAACCAAGGACCATTATCGCCTTTACATTACATTACATAAATTACATTACATAGCATTACATAAATATGTGCTGTTCAGTTCAAGGCAGCCATGATGAATGCACACAGATACAAACACTAATCATATACCGGTGGGTTCTCTCGTCTGTTTCTGGCAGGGTGTGAATTACGCAGGGACCTCTGAACGAATTATTACTTAAAGCTTACAGAACTGATCCCCGTGGTAATCTTAAAATGCCACACAAGGAGCGTAACACAGACTGACCTGGGTGTCATATGATACCATAATTAAAGCAACCCCCGCTCAAGTTAATCTATTAGACTAGAGGAATGGGGATTAGGGAATGGTATTAAATCTGGCACTTTCATAGTGCTGGCTATTCCACAGGTGTCACACACCGCTGTAATGATGACACAAACCTCAATGGAAATGTATTTATTGTATGACTTTAGAGTCTCATTCGACTTTACACTGACTTGTAATCAGTTAATCTGCTATGATCATCAGTAAACACATATTAGTATGAAGGGCTTAGGGTAGTCTATAGGACTATAGCAGACACTAGGAGAATGTATACTTATCCTCATCAGAGAACTTCAACTTCAAAGCACTTGCCCTCCCTTTCCTGTTTTAAAATAGTACTGAATCCTAAATCTGAATTGTGTAAGAGGTATCGTAAAAAAGGTTAGTAGGCACAAGCTTGTGTATTAAATACAGAGATAATTTAACCCCTTAGCCTTGCATAAGAGGCTGTAAAGGTGACCTCACATGACTCTTTAATCTAAAAGCTAACACACATCTTTAATATATGGAAACACGAATGGCTTGCAGAAGTGACTCAAAATGTGTAGTTTATCTAAACACTTATGACATAATCCACGTTTGAGCAAATACACCAAACACAGAGTTACATTGTACCCTCCGGCTAGGTCAAATCTTTACACTGAGGGCCAATACCTTGTAGTAAGTGCATATCAAATTGCCCATTCACCATGACACACTTTGAGAGGGAAAGGGCAGCCATTTTGTTTTTATTGACCTGGAATGATTAATCTCTGCATGGGGGATACAGAAATAATTACCTGCATGATTTATGCTGAGAGAAAGAAAGTGAGAAAGGGGAGAACTGCTGAAGAGTTGTGTTTCAGCCCCAGCTGACATAAACTTCGTCCGGGTATAATTACTTTTGGTCAACACCAACGTGTTTTAAAATAAATATATGAAAAGACACACACACACAACACACACACAACACACACACACACACACACACACACACACACACACAGGCACACAAACACACACATGTACATATATATATATATATATATATATATATATATATATATATCCTTTCAATTACATAAAAAATGCTTTAGCTCAATTTCACAAATGGGCCCTTTTAAATAGCAGAATTAACAGAGGAAATTACCTTTATGTCCCTAATCAAATTGCCAGACTCTCTAAAAAAAGATGCTGATAATATCGGCAAACCCAAATTGCATGGCAAAACCAATTAAAACAATAATAATGCCACAACAATTTATCTCTGATGTACTGAGGCAGTGAGCTGCCCAGTCAAAAAGCATTAGTCTAAATGAGAAAGAGAGAATACTAACTGTTAAAAAAGGGAAGAGTGAAACCTTCCAATAAATCACACAAAGAATGGAAAAAAGTAATCAATGGAGGACTGTGTAAAATTCTGACCATGCTCCATCAGTTCACCTTGAACCCTTTGCTTTGAATAAACTATCAAAGTAGGCTTGTTGGAAAATTTGCCCTTCGCCAAATAAGTTTTATCTTTAAAAGTGAATGATAAAAAAAAGCAAGATATTTCAGATTATCAATAAGAAAAATGGAGGAAAGAGGGAGATTTTTGTCTTTGGTACAGTTTTAATTTTCTTTTCTTGGTTATGAGCAAAGACCTTGTGTTTGTTTACCTGGGGTTCCACAGATCTCCACACTCAATGTGCGTTCAATGGTTTTGTTCTCAAACGGAGATCCCTTGTGGTCACTGCAACACAAAGGAGAAAAAGTTATGAGAACATGAATGGAGTGCTGAAAGTGTTTGTGTGAGCTTACAAATGGAAATGAAATTAACAAAATGCCTCATCTTTTTTTCTTCTTTTTTTTAGTTCAGATTGTGTCTGCTCTACAAAAGTTGTGTAAAAACTCTCTCACTTACTTTGGAGACTCTGGGGTCAAAGGAAGTGGCAAGATGGTTGGTTTGGCTGCAGAACACAAAGGAGCATGGGTAATTAATTTACTAATTCACACTGTGCCCAATATATTTCAGGTCCACATCTACTACTAAATATCTTAGACTCAATCAGTGACAGCAAAGATGTTACAAATCCAACCCTGCACTGAAAGGCTAGATGACTCTCCAGCCAGAAATTTGGAGAAAAACCAATAGTTGGACCCCATAGTTTTTGTCTTTATCTGACTGCATTTTTTGAGAGGCAGGATGAAGTGATGGTTTGTGTTCAGTTTCTCAGCCCATCATACAAGGTCCACCACATTCCAACAGTCAGAATGAGTAGAAAACATAAAACAGACTATGACATGAAAAAGAATGGCACAAATGTTTCATACTGCTAAAATTATGTCTAAAAAGAAGATATTTTGCATGCAATTGAAACCAAAGCAGAGGAAGAAAGAAGAGTCAAGGAAGCGTGTGCAGTTGCCTGAGGCTGCGACCGTCTCCAACTGCAGCTAGGTAGTATCTCTCAGTTAGACAGCTATATTACGACAGCCTGACAAAGAAGCTTTTCAGCACAGATCTGAGTTTGAAATTGGGCACGTGATAGTTTAAAGTGTTACAGGCGTACCTCGTCTTTCATTTATAATTAATCTACAGGCAAAGGTTTGTGCCAATTCAGAGGTTTATCCTTTGGAGTGAATTGTGTGGCTGTCTGCTTTTGTTTTTGTTCCCAAGTAAATGTTAGGTTTGTGTTAGTGCTGGGGTTAGTGTGTGGTCAAACTGGGAAGCAGTTAAAGGAAGAGAGGCAAAGGAGAGAGGGCAGGGATGCAGCAATGATTACCTAACACTGGTGGGACTTGGTCATCAAGGTGCCTGCAGAGTGCCTGTTTTTGTGAGTCGGAGGGCGTGTGCTCTGGAACTAAAGAGTCTGGGAACAATGGGCTTGGCAGGCCCTGTGAGAATGACATGGGGCTGCCTATGACATATTCAAAAACATCCTCCCCAGCTTGGCCTACCAGATCATGCAAGCTGTCTCCTGTCACCTGTTCTGGCATGCTTAACCAACTCTCTAGGTCTAATTTAAGCTCTGTTGAACACTTAAGATCACTCTCGTCGGCCACACTAAATGTTTGTTTGTGTAAGCTAGGTGTCTTTCTAGGGTGATCACAGCTAGCTTGCTCTAAGTGTCCACGGCTCTCTTGGACTCTAGGAGCCAAGTCAGGTAGGTCTCGCCTATTATTCTGGGGGACACTGGGCAACTGCAGGTGAGCCCGGTAACGGGCTGGCCTGGGCCTGGAGGTGAGCATCTGACTGAGCATGGGGTGCTCTAGCTCTTGCCTCCTTTTCCTAATGGTCACCGTGATGTGCCTATTAGCACGGCCAGCCTCAGCCAAGCCGCCTGCCTCAAGGCAATGACCACAGCTGCCTGCATGACCCGTCTCTCTAGGCGGGAGAGAGTAAGAGTGCATGTACCTAATAAAGCGGGCAGCGGCCAGGCTGCCTGGGTCAACAGCTGGCTGCAGGCCTGGCAGCCTCCCCTCTTCGCCGGAGCAAGCATGGCCACAGCCGCCTCCACGGGACAGCACAACGGGGGCGGATTGCTCCCCTTGAGTACACCGCCGCCACTTCCCTGCCCCCTCACCAGCCACACTACACGTGCTGGCTGCCTGGCTCTCACCTCGCTGGGCCTGCAATGCCAGCTGCTGCTGCTGCTGCTGTTGCTGCTGCTGCTGCTGCTGCTGTGATGATGGGGAGGCAGAGGACGTCTTCTTTTTGGAGGCGGTGGAAGAGGAGCAGGACGACAGGGACGAGAAAGAGGAGGTGGACGAAGATGATGGAGAGGAAGAAGATGAGCAGGAAGAGGTGCAAGCCCCTCCCCTGTCCTTGCCGCAACCTGTCCAGGTGCTCTTGGCTTCCCTGGCTTTGGTCTGGAAGGCCTCGTCACTGGAGGTGAGGTACTTGAGCAGCTCAGTGCAAGGGCGTCTCATGGACCGGTTGGGACAGGCCCCACGTGGTTTGCTGTTCCAGGGGTTTTCTGTCTAAAGAACAAGAATCAGAGAAATAGAGAGAGAGAGAGAGAGAGAGAGAGAGAGAGAGAGGGGGCAGAATGAGTATGGCATGTAACAGGGGACACTGGTAACATAGGGAGATTAGAATAGGGGGTTAGCGCAGAGGTGGTTTAGTCTCCCAAAAGGCAACGTGACTGTGCTTTTCCCATCATCTTAATTACAAGGTCTTGGGACGACTCCAGGAAGATCTGCATGCAGGCAGCAGGAGGAGACAGTGGTGTCCCCTGGGACACTGCCATGTGCAGAGCTCCAGAAACAGAGTCAAAGTCATTATGAAAAATTTACTCCTCAAAGAGAGTTGTGCATGTGTATGAGCGTGTTTGTGTGAAGGGGAGAGAATTATGCATGATGTTCACCTCAAATAAATACTATTTTTTTCTTCTAGTTTACAACATGACTGGGCCTGTGGTAATAAATCATTGTTTTTGTGACAATGAGACCAACAACGCTAATTATATCAGGACATGTACACATTTTCTTTATTTCATGGAAATGAGATGGTGCCATTCCGAAGTCCTGAACGTCATTAAGGGTCACAAACTTTTAGACGAGACAGTCATAACACAACGTAATCAAGCTTTAGACTATTTGTATAATTTATCAGAAAGCAAAGAATTACAAGAAACTAGCAGATGAGCTCACACACCAGGCCTTTGATGCAAGAAGTGCAGCGAGCAGCTACCTTGGCAACAGCAGGTGTTGGTCTGATCCGTTGGTTGCTGGCTGCATGGTTCTGTGCCTTGCCACCTGGGTATTGATTATAGCTGAGCTGGGAGTTAGCAGGCGCCAGGAGGAGCTTCTTCAGCTACAAACAGAGCAGAAAAGCAGATCATAAGGATTACAGCTATGCATTTATTACAAACTCCAAACAATATTTATATTACATTTACATTACATGTATGCATTTGGCAGACACTTCTATCCAAAGTGATTTACATTGCATTCAGGGTATATAGTTTATTGGTTCATGCATTTTCTGAGAATCAAACCCATGACTGTGGCGTTGTTACCTACACCATGCTCTGCTGTTTGTAAATATTGTCTCTTGCAAGCCATTTACACGTATATTTTTCAAAAGATTCTCTCTGTAAGCATCCTGTAAGTTGACAAACCGATTTATTTGATGACAGCAGTATCATGTGCATATAATACATTTATGCAATATATGACTATATGTGTGATGCAAGCTTAAACTTTACGGATTTCATTTTGTAGGATATGAGTCAGATCAAAATAATAGTGTGGCAGTATGTCAGGTAGATCAGGTGCAATGCTTTTTCTGTGATACTCATCAGAATCTGATGTGATGAGCATTAACCTGCTAATACACAACAAAACAAATGCTATGTGGATTGCTATTACTTTTTACTGCTGGTTTATTAAAGAAAAAACTGATTAAAATAGTCCACTTGATTAAATTGAATTATTTCAGCATATTTTTCATTGCTTCAGCTTGACAGTGTTGTGCATGTTTCTTTTTGCAGTAATGAACAAAGCAATTAACACCTCAGGAACACTGATATACTTTGATCTGCTTTTTCAACAGAGCTATGGTTATGTTCTGTGCAGACATCAATAGGAGGCTGCCAGAGCTGTTGTCTGGCGAGTCTGTACCCATTTTTGGTGATAGGCCTGCAGCATCTCCTTATCTGGTGCTAGTGAAGACCAGACAGAGGGAGTCAGGGAAAGTGAAAGACTTTGGGACGGAGAAAGACCGAGGGAAGCAAACAGAATGAGAGGGCCATGCTTCATGGCAAAACAGGATTGGGCACACGGGAAGCACGGGAGGAGCGTTTCTTACCAGGGAAGGCTCCTCTGGCTCTGGGGTGCGTGGCGAGCCATCGGGGGTGGAAGGACAGCTCTGATCACTGGCATTGGTCACGTCCCCATCTGCCAGGGCCTCGAACGAAGGCAAACCGTCTTCGTCCACTGGGATACTGTCCAGGGTTTCTGTGAGCACTGCCAGCAAGTTGGCCTCATTTTCCTCATCTATCTTCTTAAGGGGGCGAAAAGAAAAGGGGAAAGAGAAAGAACAGTGGGAAAAAAAGGACATTTTAGTCTGGAGAAGTCGATTTTGTTTTCAGAGTGGAGCAGTGCTCTATAATCGCTAATAGAGGATGGAGATTTTTATTTTTTTTACTACAAAATCTCTTTCAACTACAAATTGCCTAAGCCACATGAGTCAGCACTGTCAGTCATACATTAAACATGCAGCTTACTGGACCAAAATAATATCTCCCCTAAGAAACCCATTAACTGAGCTGACACACAGCAACTACCCAGGGAAGTAGCGAGAAAGAGGTAAGAAACAAAAAGAGGGAAGTTAAGTTCCTCCAATCCCTAACTCAGACGTCTCAAATGGCTCATCAACAAAATTCAAGCTGGCAATCCATAGATAAGGAGCCTTATTGTGAACTGAAATAGATGCAATATTTTTTGAGCATATGAAGTGTGATTACAGAATCAAATGCTAAATGCTGCTTCCAGTCTTTGATGTTCCTGTCTCTGTCTCTTCTGCAGATGGTAACACAGAAGGGGTAGTATCTGTAAAGCAGTGGCTGTGGAAAAGTCACAGGCACTGGAAGTTCCAGCACCAAAACCCACGGGACTTAGCAATTGCAAAAGATAAACACCAAAATTGCTGGGGGACGTGGCGTATGCAGGCCAACAAGAACAAATCCTTTTATGCACACCACAGGATTAGCATCGCTTGCTGATAGCGTTCGGGCACAATTGTGATGGCTGCAGGGGGACTGTCCTCTTTAGATAGAAGTGTTGCATTGCTTAGCCTCCAGTCCCATGTGCAACGATCACCCCGTTTGATCCCTTTTCTATTAATAGTTTCCCACGATTACACACCAGCATCTCCCCATGCTCACGGGAGCAGCTTTTGAGACATCAAAACAAGGCCATTTTACTTATCTCACTCTATTTAAGAGATTTCAGTACTGATAGAGCTAACGTTTGATTAGTGCACTGACAGGGAGGAAAATACTAAGCCCGGCTTCACTGAATTCATAATGCCCTCCTTAGGACATGTTTCTTAATTCTGTATTGGATTAGATAACAGCGCATTTTTCCGAGATATAACAAAACATTCACAGGGACACCTGAGTTCTGACGTAAAGCAGCTAGAAAGAAATTCATAGCCTGCTGCCATTTAATGGTTGGCTAATAATGTCCTTTCTTTGAGCTATGCTTTTGCTGTCTCCCGCAATTTGTCTTCTGCAACTTCATAAAAACCCAGGCAGCCAATAAAACAGAGGGCAATAACAATAAGTATTTCATTCCAGCTAATTTTAATCCTGGCTATTCAGGATGACTTCCCATAGATGCTCATCATTTGGTTTACAGAGAAACGTTTTTATTCGTTTGAGGATCTTCTTTACGGAAACAGTTTTCTCAATAGCAGCATGCGCGCAAATAAGGACTGGTGGTTAGTAAAACTACTTGTTAAGTGTGAACTCTAGCTCAGACGTTATCTAGAATGACAGAGGGTGCTCCAGGGTTTATACAGCAATCAAACGTTCTGCCAAAACCTGCACTCCTCTTTCAACATTGGTTATCTCGTATTCTATGAAACAAGCTCAATAACCTTTGTCCTCCATTCAGACTCATAATTCAAAGTGCAACCAACATTTGCAAAGTACATCCAGCCCAGTGCCAGAGTGGTCAGATTTGCCTGGCAACCTCTGGAGCCGTGTCCACAGCCATCGATTGCCTCTGGCAGCTCCAAAGAGAAATGGCCTTGAGTAAGAAGGGAAGAAAAATAGAAAGGACCTTTCCCATTCCGCTTAATGGACCCCACCGAATTAAACAGATCTTAACAATCGTGGGCTAATTGTGGGATCACAATATATTAACCTGCTCTAATTCTAAAGGGTGCCATTCATGGCTGTTTTACCACAAATGCTTCAATTAGCCATAAAACACACTGGCAAGCGCTCGGTAGTCACACTCCATCTAGCTCCCCTCCTTTCCCTTAGTACTTCAGAGGCATGCCAGCATTCACCATTCATTCATTATCAGGTGCGCTCTTTTGTTATCAGACAGGCTGTCTTTGAAATTGTCCTTGCTTTAACTCTTTTATTGAGTTCCACCTAAGCCATTGTATTCCTGAGATATAACTTATGCCACTGATAACAGGTAGCATGGTCCTTTTCTTTTACCCCATAATTTACCCACATAATTAACTTCACTGCAAACTGAAAAATAATCCATCCAATATCATTCAGGGATCTGAGCGAATACCCCACAGGTGACGAAAGAATTTAAAAAAAAAAAAGATAGTAAAATATGAGGCTCGTATTTCCTGTGTGTCTGCGGCCTTGCATCTCCGCCGCGACAGAGAAGGAAAACTCTGCAGGTAATAAAACCTGGAAAGTCAATTACTCAGAGTGAGTTTTACAACCAAAGCCTTGCACAATCACAAGGAAGACATTAAATGAGCTAGAATATGTGGAAAAAGTTTAAAGTGAAGATTGATGGATTTTTCTTTCTCTTTTTATTCTCTCTAAAACCAAAACAGTTAAAAAAAAAAAAAATCACATCTCTGAATATTGTTTTGCTCATTTCAATATTTGTCTGTGATTTGACTAATTCTTGCTGTGACACAAACAAGGTGTGTATGCTATTCAGAACTGGATTATGAATGCCTTTTGAATTTCAGTTCAAATTCAGAATTTGAATAGAGGTGGTGGTAAGCAGGATGGAGAATTGAGACCCTGGATCACAAAACCAGTCACAAGTCGCACGGGTATATTTGTGGCAATAGCCAACAATACATTGTATGGGTCAAAATTATAGATTTTTCTTTTATGCCAAAAATCATTAGGATATTAAGTAAAGATCATGTTCCAAGAAGATATTTTGTAAATTTCCAACCGTAAATATATAATTTTCCCAATGTTTCTTTTTTGCACCCTCAAATTCCAGATTTTCAAATAGTTGTATCTCGGCCAAATATTGTCCTATCCTAACAAACCATAAATCAATGGAAAGCTTATTTATTTAGCTATCAGATTATGTATAAATCTCAATTTCAAAAAATTGACCCATGTGACTGGTTTTGTCATCAACTGTAGAATTGGAAATAAGAAAATCATATAACTGCACATTTTACCTTAAAACTTTAAAAAAGCACAAGTTCGTAAAGACAAACTTTGAATGCTGGTTGAACAAAGCCTCATCTGACAGTTTTGAAAAAGGATTAAAACAACTTTTAAGGTTTATAGGCTTTCTGGAAAGTGAGAATGATTAGTTTACCTCTGATTCCACAGCTAATAAATCCAAGTAACATGCTACATTATGTGAGCTTGGCCTGGTCATATCATTGTGGGTAGGAAGAGAGAGAGAAACATGGTACAGAGCACTGAATATGACACTAATTTAATTCATGGTCAGAAAAAAAAAAGAAAAAGACCACAATACCTATTATACGTCACACATCATATTGACATTATCAAAAACATTCCAACGTAAGCCTCCCTCAATAAACCTAACCAGATTGTGTCACAGTATACGTAAATGGCACAGCAGTCATATGTCATACTCAAAAATAGGATTCTGCCAGTGGAATCACTAGAACTATTTCAAACCTCATTTCCCCCGCAAATGATCCTGCAAGCTGGGCACCGAGGCATGCCTGCTCCAGAGGCAATGATCACAGAGAGACGGAGTATGGCAAAGATTAACTTTTCATAACCCTCACCAACATTACCCACCCCCCTGACACTGTCTGAACACCACATACAGAAGCTTGAACAGGTACCAATCAGCAACAAGAACCATTGCTTATTTTAACATGTAAACAATCAGAATAATGCATACTAGCGAAGAGTAATCAGAAGGAAATTAAAATATAATATTGCCAATTTATATGTGGTTGCAAGTGCCCGTGACCAGATGATCAGAACCACAAACAAACAATTTCTACTGAGAGATAATTGCTCTTACAAATAGAAAGAGAAAAGTGAAAGAGATGAAAGGGACTACAACAAACTGACAATTTAAATGGATGCACTAAACATGAAGAGAGAAAGGGGAGTTTGCATGCTGTTTCTTAGCTGTGGTGCAACAGATGGTCCACAGCTCTGTTTCTAATGCAATTAGAATAAACTTAGTTTTCGGTGCTCAGACATATTGATGCACTACTTATTTTAGAAACTTGTCCAATAATGCTGACACTAGGGTGCTCGGATTCCTAAAGAGCTGGAGTCTAAATATGTTAATGCAGTGAAGAAAAGAAAAAACACACATCGTTATTCATTTTTGAAACGTGCATGTGAACAGAACTTAAGTCAGAGGTGGCAAATCTGCAGAGGTAAGCAATCTTTTGTGAGAATAAACATATACAGGATGGTGATCATGTTATGATGTGCTAGACAGCCAAAGAAAATGCAAGGAAGGAGGAACGGTATGAAAGGAAAGAGAGTCCTGTTTCATTCCAATGCAGAGAAACAGCCATGCATGTGGAAACGTGGACATATAAAGCTGATATTTAAGCATGTAAAGTCACCCTCTTCTCTTGTTAAAAGTGCTTTGTTACCCTCCGAATCCTCCTTTGACCTTTCGGCTGTTGGCACGCTTATGAGCATCAAACCGCAGGTCGGCCCGTCATTTGTCACCATGATATCAGCAGCAGGGCACATCATTACCGACACTGCACCAAGCACGCGGAGGAGCGACAACAAAGGAGAAAGACCTGACTATAGTTCTCTTTCTATAATAAAGCATATGTGTTAACTGCACAAGGGTCAATTGCCTGAATACGTCTGTACAAAAGCAGAGAGCAAAAAAAAAAAACGCTTAGATTGCATGCCTGCATGCGTGCATGTTCTATCATGAACACATGCACTCGTTCGAGTATCCATGAGGAACGAGTGGGGTTACAGACTCCAATATCAAAAAATGTATGGTAATTGAAACCACCAAATGTGTGTGGAAAATGCAGTCAATTTGATTCGGTTGCAGAAGGTCATTCTATTCAATTTACACTCAATGCTGAGTACAGTAGCCAGCAAAACACCTGAAAGCAAATGATCTTATCAGAACCCACTGCACTGCTCTCACCCGTACTGGATAAAAGCTATTTGCTGATTACTAAATAAATGCATTATCTTTTACCTTGACTTCCATCTCCTGTAGGTGAGGGAAGATCTACCAGACCTTGACTTTGTGAGACGATTATTCCCATTGTACTTTAAACGTTTTTTTTTTTTCCTTTTTTTTTTTTTTTTCCTTTTCCCTTTTCTCTCTGTTTGTGTGTACACTGCAGTTCAAAAGTTTGGGATCGGTAAGATTTTTAAATGTTTCTGAAATAAGTCTCTTATGCTATATATATATATATATATACATATATATACACCTCAATTAAATACATTTTGAAATAAAAATAATAATAAACGAGGCTCAAACATCCAGCGAAACTAAAATCCCTGGCGTGTGTGAAACGCGCTTTAAAAATAAACTTGACGCGCCTTACCAAGTCTAATAATAAGCACAAACTGTGTTAAAAAGAATCTGACGTGCAACTAAAAAGGTAGGCTATCTGTCCTACAGCGTTTTTCTACTTTACCACTTTACTAATCTTACTGATCCCAAACTTTTAAATGGCATTGCATGTAC
This sequence comes from Abramis brama, assembly GCF_963993115.1. Classification (NCBI taxonomy): domain Eukaryota; kingdom Metazoa; phylum Chordata; class Actinopteri; order Cypriniformes; family Leuciscidae; genus Abramis; species Abramis brama. The sequence continues at coordinate 54,311,625 of NC_139965.1, read as the reverse complement.
AATGTAAATTTTGGACATTATCAGCATAAATCCAGATCATCACTTTGCAACCCAAATAATTTAAACAAACAAACAAACACACAACAAAATGAATCAACGAATGAACAAACGAATCAACGAATGAATACATCCAGTACCTAGAAAAAATACTAGAGCTATTTACAATCTCTATTCTGGACAATGTTTGAAACTTCGTATTGCTAGCATTTCTTGTGTTATTGCCTCCTTAAAGATGTCTATATTGCCATTATTATGTAATCATCTGCTGGTCTTCAAGTATAATTACAAATGACTTCAAAATGCATCTACGCCAAGAGATGATAAGGACTTACGCTCATATTGCTTAGAGCATTTCTAAACTTTTGGAGGCATTACGTGTATATGCATGCATGTAAACATTTAAAATGTATGGCTTGGCCTGGGCCACAAATTAAAACACCAACCAAAATGAAATTTGCTTTTGTGTGCATTTGTGCACATACAAATAATAATACTTGTGTACAGCACTGAATTACATCTTTTGACAAGGATGCATCACTCACAGCTGCTCAAAATATATGTTCACCCTTTATATCACTGATGAATATCATGGTAATAAAAGGATGAACTACAGATGGATGGAGGAATGAGAATGGAAAAAACCTGGTGATTTTTCAAACTGGTCTCATGGCAACTGTTAGGAATATATTTTACAGTGGTTCATTTTACCTTGCAAACAGAGCTATTAAAAGGTGCCCATGCAAGTCTACAATGCACCCAATCAGCTCAGTCCTCATTGCAGAAATTCAGCATTTGTTTGTTAATTTACCCACTCCATGAAATTGTGCAGTGTGACGCCACTAAGCTATGTCCGAAACGCTCTGTACCCTGCAGTGCATAAGCCCTAAAAGAACCAGCATTCCTGGAATTCAGAGATTCAAACTACCCCTCCCTGTGATGCTGAAGTATTAAATAATCCAGGAAACGCCTGTACCAGGACTCACTTTCTCTCCTGGCCTCGAGTTGAGCCAGACGCCTGAGGCTTATTGGCTTAGCATTTCCGGCCAGGTTAGAAAGAGACGGGCCCTGAAAGGCTCTTAGAAGAGATTACCGTCCCAGACTAAAAATAGCCCACAATGGCTATCCCGCACTTACGACTGGTGACACGTTACAAAATGTGAATATTACTGCACAGGGCGACTGCACGTGTGTGTGTGTGTGTGTGTTTGGACGCTTTTGTAGGTCAGTGCACAAGACTCTGTGGAGCTTATGTTGATAGCACATACGGCCATTCAAATTATCAGTAGGGGTGTAACAATATACTCAAGTCGGTTTGATAGACGAAAGTGATCTCACTATATTTTAAACAAAGCCGAAATAAAAGTTAAAACAAATTTTTTAATGATTCATTCTAAACAGTTAACCAAAGTGCTGTTCATTAAAATGATAAATTTGGTACTAAATTAGGAATAGACTTGAATAAGTTTGGTCCTTCTACCTCATGTACAAGACAATGGTGACACCAGAACACAACTGTTCGTTATTCTGCTTTTTCTAAAAATACAGAATCATGTTAGACAAGTATGCTTGGATACATTTGAACAGTTTTAAATATTGCGTGTTATTAAATAATGTATTTTATTTTTAATTAAATGATTAATAAAAAATAATAAACAAGCGAGCTCAAATGTGTGACCTTCTGGGTTTACCATATTTGATGCGCCATTACCATATTTGATGATAAATTAAATCTGTCTGAAATGTTATTTTGGTGAACTACAAAGACATATATTGTTGCATTGTTGTACAATATATTGATTATCAGCATAATATAAGCCACCATTAAATCCTCAGATAGTAGGGTAAAAATGTGCTATTCACTACTCCCCATAGTGTATGATTGCAGAAAGAATACATATGTTTGTATTGAACATTTATGGAGCAACAGATTTTTGTGTGAAAATCAATCATAAAAGTGGTTTAAAAATCTTATAAATATATGAGGTGGCGTGGGAGGCCTTTAACAAAAGGCACACAGTATTGATACAAATACTTTAGCCAACATAAGTTAATGTGTCTATAGCCATGTTAATGTTAAAAGAGTTAATACTTGTCAAAACAATCACTTTAACAAAGTTTGCACTATTTTCTCTTTATTTTGAAAATTTAAAATTCCTTTTTGTTCAATAAATATACTGTCATTCAAATATGTTAATACAAAAATATCTTTTAAAAATACAAAAACTTATTATTATCAAAAAGTTTTCATCATATTTTTAAATATGATGGTTTCATTAACCATAAATATGGTGATTATCTCTAAGGTGGACACCAAACATAATATATGATTTTTACCATCTGAATCTGACCATGACATGTCAACAAATGGAAAAGTCATGTTAATTATTGTGTCGCTGATTATATTTATCGTGTCAACAGCAGGGGTGCTTTTTACCCCAAATACCATACTTTTACATATTCTTCTGTTATTGAAAAACTGTTGCTTTAATTACCTTGAACAAAACTGGAAGTCATTAAGATGGCCATTCAGCCAAATTTCTACATGCATCTTGAAAAGCAGATGTTTTTAATAGTGCTACGGCAAGTTTTGTGCCATCTAGTGGTGTAGAGGAAAATAAAGGGCACCTTTTCACCCCGAGGCGCCTTTAGCCTGTTGTACCCCTACTGGTTGTACTGTCGATGTACGATATTTATCAGGACCGGCATGAATTTTGGCACCAGATCAGTGCAATTTCCACCACAAGCTGTCTAAGCCAGACTCATAAAAAGAGTTAAGAGGCTGAACACCATGTCCAAGGAAAACCCCCTTGTATAACTTGTCCCCAGACATGGAAAAATGGTCTCATGTGTGACACCACCTGTGGTGCTTCAGTTCTGGGTAGCAGCCATCAGATGACACTCAACTGGTAGAACATAGTGTGTCCCAGAGCAAAGCAAGCAAAACCCTTGCAACAGCCATTTGAACGGTACAAACATGCTGTACACACAAACAAACACAGGAGATATGTGTTAAGATCAAAGCTCAAAGCAACACTAGAGAACTTTTCCTCTTCGGTCGCCCTACAGGTGGGAAGCAGAACTGTCCATTACCACTGTAGTAAATAATTTAGCCTACCGTCGCACACACGCTCGCCGTTTATCCAGCACGTGGTGCTGTCCACAGACAAGGTAGAGTATGTTGCATGATTTTATGAAAGTATGATGTATTGCGGCATCAGGAACGAAGAAAAACAAAATAATGACTATTGTAACGCTTGCCGTAAAGCAAGTTAAATTTGTAGTTTCTTATGTCTCATTCGAACTACAGAAACGCTACCCGATCTGGCAAACTTGCATAGTGCGGTTATAGAAGATATAGGGCCGCAAAGCGAATGCAGAAGTGCCTTTCACCCTGCTACGACTTGATGAACCACTGAAACAATTTTGGAAAGATTATTTTAAGGTAAAAAATAATCTTTAGTGTTGCTTTAAGGTAATTCATATCGGTGGCTTGAAGGAATTAGATCAAATGTATAATCAGATAACATGAAGATGACAGTCAGAAATATTGTATTTATCTAGCACGGTAATACTTTGATCCAGCATATGCCATGGTACTTCATATACCAGGGTATTTACATGGCACTCCAAAGTACTTCAAATAATATGTTCGGCTCACTCAGAGGCAGTCTGAAACGAATGCGCCAATATTGCATTTGTAGTGTAATCCGTCCTCATATGCTCCAGAAAATACCTCCTACTCACCTGTCAATCAAGCATTGCGCTAAAACAAGGTTCATTTCATACTCGACTAAAATAACTGAGGAATTCAAGATAAATTTAGAAAAAAAGAGTGTGCGAGAGTGTGAGTGTTTTCTGTGAGTTTTTGCACTTTATCAACATGCAGCAAGTGATGTTTGCAGTTATTAATTCAGACTCTCCCTCCTCAATGAAATCCTGTGATCATAAAGTCATTTTCATCCAGCAAAAAATAAATAAAAAATAAAATAATTATAATATTAATAATAAACGGAGCAGATCCAATAGGGTCCATCAGTGCTTGGGCCCTAATTATATATATATATATATATAGGCATTGGATTTCAAACACCAAACGTTTTTACTTCAGTGAATGACTGATGTAAGTCTGTGCTCAGTTCACCTGAAATGTCAACAGAACCAACAATGTCATTTATACTAATATTCAGTGATGCACCAAAATTTATTTTTTCAGAAACACAGAAACCGAAATTAATGTTTTAATTTAGCAAACAACCCACAATGATTCAATAATCAATTAAGCAAATTTATTTAATGATATTTTTTTTCTTCTAGTTGACTCATGAACTATGGACATAGAATGAAAATGAAAAATTGACATAATGATTGACAGATTATTGTGTGCATGAAACAGACGTTGACACAGTCAAACACGGCAGAAATCTCGATAAACACTAATTAAACGTCACCATTTCTGTCAATGGTTTCAGTCGAATCACATTAACAAAATGTCCTGAAAGTTTATGTATGTATATATATATATATATATATATATATATATATATATATATATATATATATATATATATATATATATATATATAATATATATATATATATATATATATATATATATATACTCTATACATGCCAATAACAGGCACAAAATTCTATTTAAAAAAAAAAAAAATTATTTGGGGTGTTAAAATGGCTCTGTGTTGAGCATCAGGTGGCTAAGAATGAAGATCAGCTGAGGCTACAGGCCCCTGAAGAAAGATCCCGCATACAACCACCACTTCAGAGAGCAAGAGATGGGAAAGCAAGCATAAAAGAATAAAAGATGTGTGTATGGACAGAGAAGGATGACAGAAGCATGGAAATGAATACAGGACAGGAAACCAGAGCCTGAGAAAGAAGCAGAATGCAAGAGTACGCAAGAAAGCCGAGCAACAAGCTTTATGTTAACTTGTGCTTCTCCAAACATGCCCTGCGGGGACTATTTTCCAACTGCAAGTGATGTTACCCTCCCTCTTCTTTCCATCCTCCTCCTTGCACTCCCTTGCTTTTCCCCTCCCTTCATTGCAAAGTGAATAAATTTGCTTATGCCCACTGGAATTCAGACTCTCTCTACAGTTGTTTGACAAGCTTCTCCATCAAAACTTCAGAGGTTTCTTATTGATGACAGGGCTCTGTTGCATTTCGTAACCATTGCAACTAAGTGGTCGTCCTGGTACGACTGCAAAATTGTGCAACTCTTTTTTTTTTTTTTTTTTTTATCACTGCATATGAGAAACACCAGAAGTCAAACACTCCAAAAGTGTGATGAAACAGCCCTAACCAATTATCTGTACTGCCCAATGGTGGCACCAGTGCCACTGCTCTCATAGACATTATCATTCCAGGAAAATACTACTTATACTAGGGATGTCCAATCCGGCATCCTGCTGAGCTCAACCCTAATTAAACACACCTTTGCCAGCTGTTCAAGGTCTTCAGGATTACTTTAAACCTCCAGGCAGGTGTGTTGGAGGAAGGTGGCCCTCTGGGAGCAAGATGGAGCCATGGCATATACCTAAATATAACTGGTTCATGCAAAATGAGAGATATAACCAGTGAAATTCACTGAACCAATGGTTTCAAATCCTGATCCTGGAGTACCAACAACAGAAATCAAACATGTGCCCTCGCTTATCTATTCTAACATACAGGGGTGGCCAATGTCAGTCCTGTAAGCCACAGCCCTGCAGAGTTTTGCTCCGACCCAAATTAAACACACCTGATCCAGCTAATCGAGGTCTTCAGGATTACTAGAAACTTTTAAGCAGGTGAGTTGAAGCTGGTTGGAGCTAAACTCGGCAGGGCCCTGCGGCCCTCTAGGAGCTGAGTTTGAGACCACTGTTTTGGTCTGAATCCGAAATCGTCCCCCTAAACCCTCAATCACTATTCCCTATGTTAGTCCACTAATACAGTTCACTTGAATGAGTGAATGAAAACGAGTGAGAGAATTCGAACAGCCTTTGAACGTACATCGGCTGTACACTCGTTATTGTGGTATGGGATAGAATGAGTGCACTCATTATCGTCCGCTATGGTTTCGGACACCACTACAAATGGCTGTCCCCTCAATGCCCTTTTTGAGGGTATAGGGGGCGATTTCAGATTCAGCCTTGGAGTCTTTATTAATGAGCTGATGAATTGAATCAGGTGTGTTTGATTAGGGAGACAGCTACAGGGGCTGTTTACAAGACACCATTTTCAACTAAAAACGTAAAACTTTTTGTGCGTTTAGCCGTTCGTTTACACAGCGTTTTGGGTGCCTAAAAATGCAAAGTTTTAAAATCGGGTTTCAAAGTGCAAGTTTTAGAAATCGGTCTCCGTGTAAACAATAAAAACGTGAATCTGTGAAAACGATGACGTCATGTACATGCGTATTACGTGTTCAGTCTATAGTGTTTAATCGCCATCTAATGGCCTGGCAGCAGAATACAGGGTTTTTAGTCGTTTTCGCGGATCCGTGTGAATGGGGATTGTTTTGACAATGTCTGTGTGCATGCAGAGAACTCAAAGGTAAAACTTCTCCGTTTTAAGCATATCGTTGTCATGTAAACGAACCATCAAATGTGCAGTGCTGCGGGACCAGGATTGGGAACCACTGCACTAAACCATTCAGATTCACTCTGAAGCAACAGAATTAATTTAGTTCTCAGCTGACTAAACATCCTAAACAACCATAAATTGAAAATTGACAAAACCAGTGTGGTTTTGTGGTAACTGAAACTATTTACTTCTAGTTATCTGCCTAAAGGAGCTAATGAATTGGCTAATAAAACCTAAAAAAACTGAAATTGTAAATGTTACCCTGGCAACTAATTGATATAAATTATATAGTTGAAGTAGCCTACTAAAATTACTAAAATTGAAATAAAAATAAAATAAGTGAGATGAATGATAAAAAAAAATGACAAAAGCACATAACAAAATAACTAAGACTTGAAAATATGAATAAATACTATAATGTATAAATAATTCTAAAATAACACTGGACACAACATGACAAAAGAGGCTTTAGTTGTGCTTTTGAGGAGGCTGACACCAAACAACATGCAAAACATCTTCGTTTCGATAGGCACGGTCGGGAGATAAGTCAAAGTGTGGTGCATGTGTGTGAATGCGAGTGCATGTAAGTGTTCACTTGAGGAAATCATATTATACAGCACAAAATGATAATATGCTTGGCCCAGCTGAACTTGTGCAGCTAAACTGATGGTGTGTTTTCAAATGTCAGCATAAATTTGCAAATTAAAAATGTGAAACCATCAGCAGTCACCGTTAACACCATGTGCGTGTGTGTCTTGGCGTGGATATGCTTGTGAGCATTTTTCTGTCTTCTGAGAGAGATGTAGGCCTACAGTACATTTGGCCGATTTTATCAATCACGGTTCAGTGTTGTTGCTATAGGCTTCTATTTGATAGATTTACAAATTACTAGACAAGCAAGAAGCAAATAGGACCCGTTTACATGGATGCGTTTATGTGTAAGTGAATGTGTGTACTTGAGTATGCGTGTGATTTATTTCAGCAATTAATCTGCGGAGTCACTTTCACACTTAGACATCCACACACACTTTGGCTCACCAGTTATAGCTAGGTCAAAGTCTGGTCAAAATTTTGACTGGTCATCAGTAACTGAACTCACCTTACAAAGCACAGCCAGTGCTTTCACCCCACAACCAAGTTGTAATTCCAAACACTTCTTGGCGGCATAGATTCATGTTTGGATATAAACATCACACAACCCGACCACACGGCCCTTATTGGATGACTTAATACAGTAGAAGCTTAAATAGGGAGTTATTTTGACTAGGTGTCAAGTGCCCTTAAAATAAATGGCTGCGGCAATCACTTGGAGTCAGGGAGTGTTCCATTCCACACGTTGTCCATGCAGTGGAGAGAACAGTGAGAACTCTTGCCAAGATTCAGAGCTAAAGGCCATTAAAAAGACAGCATGTTAAACTCCAGTCATCTGTTTATCAAATGAGAAGGGGGATCAAGGCGATATGACCCTATAAAATGTTTTAGTCAGAGAACAGCTTGAATTACATTGAACTATTGGCTAAAATGGATCAGTTATTCTGAAACTCGACTACACGTTTACTGAGAAAGGCTTAAAAAACACTTTTTACTTACTCATCGAGCCAACTTAATGCCTTAATGCAAATCCTTATATTTTGTTTGATTATTCACTCTTCTGCAATAACAGAATGTAAAATGGTTTTACTAGTGTTTTGGATATGGCAGCATAGGAATCATATATGGACATATATACCATGTTGTACTTTGAAGTGTCTTGTATAAATTATGAGTAATAAACACAACATGGGCTCATATCTACATTTTTGCAAAACTCCAAAAACATACCTATAAATACAATTCACTGCAGTTTCCAGCTGAAATGAACACTAGGGGCAGTAAAACAGCAACAACCTTTATTACTTTTCACACAAATTATGATTAGAGGGCAGATTATCTATTAATAGCCTAGTCTTATTTTTGCATGGTTCTAATATGTAATGACCTCAAAACATTACCATTGTGCATGATTTGTAAACTTTGTAAACATTTGGACTTTTCCATCACATAACCAGCTCCAAGTTTTTTTTTTGTTTTTTTTTTCTCTGACGTAGTAAACTTGCTCTGTTGCTCACCTGGTACAAGCATTGCACTTGACTGCTTCCTTGCAGTGCCGTGAAACACAAGTCATGATCTAAGACAAGCTCAAATGGGATGGTTGCTTCAGCAAATGCATTTTATCTTATTTTTTCTTTGGTTAACACTATCAGTTTAAGATTTAGTTTAGTTGGTACGTTATTTCCAAACGCAATAGAGCATTATAACCTTTTTAGCGCCACTCACTGGACATTTAATTTCTGAGCCGGTGCTATACGTACAACCACCAACATCATAAAAAGATTGCCAGATTCACGTCTATTTTGGATAAAACTGAACAAGCTTTTAGTGCCAATCAATTGGACATTTCCCTTTGAAAGTGTCATGAAACGAGCAAGAAGCAACGAAATATATTATTTTGCAAAAATGTCGCCACAGACACGTTTTTACAATTAGCCTAAGTTGAATAAAAATACATAACATGGTACAGTATGTAAATATGGTAATCTATCAGCAGCCTGATACTAAAGCATCTGCCATGAAATGTTTTTCAAATATCCTAAAAAACGCTATCTAATGTGATTTTGCTTTTAAAATCCCTGGAAAAAAGGTAAGATAACATCCTGTATGATAAACTTGTGCAGTTTGACATTTATCACTATGCATGGGAACTAAATGTTCCATTTAGTGGATACAATCGGCTCAATACAAATGTAGCAACCCTACACTTTCAACTAATGCTTAAAAGAGCAAATATATCTGACTCAAAACATGGTTTTACATGTCTGAGTGAGTGCTTCCAACCTCCCCACGGCCCTGTTCCCGAGAGAGGGGCTGCCGGTGACAGGCTGACCGCGCTGTCAGGCCCTCTCCCTGGGGCAAAGCGAGCTGCCTATCGGCCCCCACCTCCAGAGATCCATTTTAGCCCCTGAGATGGGCTTGATAACTAGGGCTGAACTGCCACTGAAAGGCATAAGCCGTCACGTCACACAAAATCTCTAGGCTGCGTTTCCCTGCCCGCTGCTATCGCTCACTCTCATCAGCCTGCCGGCTTGCCCCACGCGGCCCTGCAATAATGGAACATCATGTACAAAATGTCAGGAAAGCGGAAGACATGAAATAATGAATCATTATAGTGAGAAAAGCTTTGTATCGCATGCAAGCGTGTGTTTAAATGCACATGCCATGTGTCTGTATCATATTTGATATGCAAATTTCTAATTCCTCTATATTATCACCATAACCAAAATTTTGCTGAAAAACCTGTTTACCCAATCTAATATATGCATATCGTCGAAGCATTTTCCTTTACAATAGTTTATGCACTTTTTAGCAAGTAAAAGGCCTTTTAGTATAATTGTAAAAACGTCCCCCTTCAGGTCGTGGCACGTGAAATCTTAACTGAATTTTAAGTAAATGTAAAAATAACTTTTATATTGTTAGTAATATTTCAAGATGAACATTTACTGGATTGAAGCCACTTTGAGGAATGTTTATTTGTTCATCTCTCAATCATTATTGTACTGCACTGCATTATATGTTTTGCCTCCCACAATAAAAACTACAGAGATTTGATCATAAAAATAAGCATTTTAATATCATCTTACAGAGACATACTATTGGAGATATAGAGTGACAAATGATATTTATATGCATTTTATGTAAGTAGTTTACTTTTTTGCAATATAAATATCAGCATTAAAATTGCATATTTTTGCTCAGTTTGGCTCAGTTGTTTTTCCTCCTCGAGTATGAGCTTCATGTACTACACCATAGGAGTCATAAATGCCTGACATAACACATATGATACTCAACAAAAGATGCATAGACTGAGTCTGAAAACTTAGGCAGCTGACTTGTTGCCTCGCTGCCTTATCAGGCAATGGCTCTGCAGGAAGCGTTTGCCCACAAAGGTGTACCTCACAAAACTGATTTCAGACTAACGTCTGAGGCAGCGTGACGGTTTATCTACAGCAAAGCGAGCTTTGGTGAAAACTAAGCAAATATTTAATTACTACAATAGTAATTTCTCACTAGAAATGACATCAAGTTGGCTGGTCAAAAACGTACATTTACACAAACTGACCACCAACCACAGCATTCAGACAACATCTTTATTTTTCTAGCTCAACTGTCATAGAATAGAAAGCACTGGATTGTGGGATATCAAAAATTTACCAGGGGTGCATTTCCCGTACAATGACGTAACTCGCTACTTTGATTTATTTATTTAAAAGGGACAACGCACATTAATCAACATGAGGACGAAGTCCAAAATGTAAATGTGCCAGATTTAGCCATACAGGCTAATTTTCATCTGCAGTCCCTAGCACTTAACTACTACTATATGCATTATTGAAGAAATCATGTAGCTAGTCATGATTGTTTCCCGAAACCGTATAGTCGCAAACTGGTTGTTTAACCACGTTGGTTAAGGATGTCACGCACGTGGTGGAGTAATAACTTCTTTTAATGAATCTGTTTGAGATCGAATTAGTGATAGATTTTTTTTTGCAATAAATTACAGACATAGACTATTACAGGACTATTTCTCATTTTTCTCAGTTATTTTGCTTTATTTCCAGATTCAATCTAGGCTCATTCTTACGTAGGCTAATAGAGCACGTATGCACATGCGCACTCTTAAAAAAACGACGTTTTAAATGTCTTGACAAACTAAAAGACGGAAATGACATTTGTACGTATTCTAAACAAAAGATACAGATTGTACTGAATGTCAGCTTGTTTATTTGGCTCAAGATAAGGATTTATTGAATCCACATGTCATGCAAATAAAAAACTATGCTTCTAACCACAGTTTGAGAGCTGCCGTTCCAACCACACAACTTTGCGACGCTGTTTACTGTGGTTTCAGGACTCGTTGAACTATGCTGATAACGACGGAACATGCGACCATAGTTGGCTAACGATGCTTTCGGGAAACACACCCCAGATGAAGGTATCTCAGGAGACAGGATGAGAAGCTAACATTGGATTTGGACGTGCCTTGATGCCTTAGTTCCTTACCCTGGAAGGCAGCATTTTTAAGCATTTGGACACAGCCTGCTCCTGGAGAGCTACCATTCTGCAGAGTTCAGCTCCAGCCCCAATCAAATACACCTGAACTAGCTAATCAAGGTGTTCGGGGTTACTTGGAAATTACAGGCAGGTGTGTTGGAGCAGGGTTGGAACTGAAGTCTGCAGGAAAGAAGCTCTTCAGGAGCAGTGTTGGAGATCCCTGCTTGAATCTAAGGGGCTGTTTACACGACACCATTTTCAAATAAAAGCGTAAAACTTTTTAAGTGTTTTGGCTGTTAATTTACACGACAACAGCGTTTTTGGTGCCTGAAAACGCAAACTTTTCAAAGTGCAGGTTTTTGAAATCGGTCTCCGTGTAAACAACAAAAACGCGAATCTCTGAAGACGATGACGTCATGCACATGCGTATTATGTGTTCAGTCTATAGTGTTTCATCGCCATCTAACGGCCTGGCAGCAGAATTCAGCGCTTTTAGTTGTTTTTGCAAATCCGTGTGAATGGGGATCGTTTTGACAATGGTGTCGTCTGTATGCGGACAACTCAAAAGAAAAACTTCTCCGTTTTAAGCATATCATTGTCGTGTTAATATCCAAACTTTAATGTGCACATAAACTTTTTTTTAGATTATTAAAATGGCCTTGTTCTCTCTCAGACCCTAAACAGCACAGGCGTGTTGAGTGAGTCTCTATATCCTCTGTGTGGCCTGCTAGTTGTGTGACATCAGAGGACTCACCAGGCCACCCATTAACTACACTGCAGTCAGACAGGTTAAGAAAACATTGCCAGGGGTTTGAGTGAGTGCAGGGGGAGGAATATAAAGTTCTGCCAACTAGCTTTACACAAGAGCTGGCCATTCATTAACCTGTCTTCGCTCTGCTCTTGGGCACTGTACTGACCCACATAGGCTAGTATTGGAAATGCATATACAATGCACACATTCATCACTATTGACACCTCATGTCCCATCTCACTGAACTAGGATCAGCTGCTTTAGCACTTTGTGCTTATTCCGTCCCCACTAAAAATTTAAATCAGACAATGAGGGTATACAAAAAAGAGCAAACGGCCAAAAATATTCTATATCTATACAAATTTAAAAAATGCTTCCATCACAGTAGCAGTAATGCATGGAAATTATTAACATGTCAATTAACATACACACACAGTATTCATTTTTTATCCGGGTCCTTGGCACTCGTAATTGTGGGCTCCATAAAATCATTATCTCACCACACGGTCCAGGATAGGAATGTGGAAGAATTCCCTATCACACCATGACACAAAACCCCAAAACACGCAACAGACCCAGTGCTATATTTGCCAGCACTCAAAGCAATGCAGCGTTATCATTTCTCTTCTCTATCTTCTCAGATAAGACAATGAACTAGCCAGGGCCAGTGCTGCTTTGTTTTAGCTGCCTCATTTCTTTTCCTATGGACTTTGCTTTCTTTGTCAGTGACGAAGAAGCGCAAGTGTGCAACAGGTTTAAAGTTTTACCTCTTCCCCTTTTCAACATGACAACCCGGGGCAGGAGCAATCCGGTTAAAAGTGGACCATCTAGATTAAAGGACAACTCCAGTGAAAAATGAACCTTGGGGTAATTAACACATGGTTACTGAGTCGATCGTTCCTTGGGATGCGTTTTCATGAAAATCGAATGTAAAGAGTTTTATCTTTAAAAACAGATTAGCTCATAACACTAGTATATGGGGCACAGAGTAAGTAAAAGTAAATCGCTAGTTAATACCACTAACAAGGCTCAAAATAGCCTCACACTAACACGGTAGCATAATGAGGGTCCCTACATGCAAACCGAAGCATTGAGAACTTTGTTAGTGTACAGACAGTTTAATAAGAAGATAGACAGACAGGATCCATCTTGGAAAACAGTCTCAACTAATCGAGTCACGAACGCCGTGCTACGTTAGATTTCACAAACGTAATTCCTATCAACAAGCTCACTTAGCACGGCGTTCGTGACTCGATTAGTTGAGACTGTTTTCCAAGATGGATCCTGTCTGTAAACGCGTAATGTACTGTCTTTATAAACTATCTTCTTATTAAACTGTCTGTACACTAACAAAGTTCTCAATGCTTCGGTTTGCATGTAGGGACCCTCATTATGCTACCGTGTTAGTGTGAGGCTATTTTGAGCCTTGTTAGTGGTATTAACTAGCGATTTACTTTTACTTACTCTGTGCCCCATATACTAGTGTTATGAGCTAATCTGTTTTTAGAGATAAAACTCTTTACATTCGATTTTCATGAAAACGCATCCCAAGGAACGATCGACTCAGTAACCATGTGTTAATTACCCCAAGGTTCATTTTTCACTGGAGTTGTCCTTTAAGGTAATGATTCAGATATGAGACCAGTTGTGTAATTAAAATAAACTACAACAGTGTTAGTGACTAAGTTTAATGATTTCTGATTTGTTCACTGGGAGTACCATTATCACCACCAGAGTGCAACAGTCGGGTTTCTATGAGTAAAAATGTTATTCATTTTCTCCATAAGCATGCGGAAGTTGATTCTGAACTTATACATATTTAAAGACAGACCTGTAACATATAAGGTACAAGTTATATGCTTTTGTTGAAGCAAAATGATTGTGTTCAGCAGTGGAATTCCTGGTGAAAACTACATTACCAATGATTGTGCAAAGAAATCTCCACCAATCAGAAAATTGCAACAAGCAAATCGCACCAAAAGAACCCTTTGGCGCCCACCCACTACCATGAAGCACTGTGATAGAGTCAGTTTCCCTATGCTCCCAAACTGCTTAAATATTAGTATGCATAATATGCATATTTTCTCTATGTATTTGTACAAAATGTCAAGGCATAGAGGAACTGATTTTGTACTTATTAACCTTTAAAGACATACCTGTGAGCTATGAGGTAAAATCTATATACTTTTGTTGAAGCTGTCAACTTTTTTTTTTTAAGATTATGTTCAACAGTGCAATTCTACATTACCTACATTGAAATCTCCACTAATCAGAAAACTGCAACAAACAAATCACACCAAAATAATACCTTAGCACCCACCGCTCCCATGAAGCACTGCAAATGAATCATGCTCTCAAACTGCTTAAATATTAGTATGAAATGCATCATTTTAATTTGATCATGTCATTCCCAATGCGTCATATGTGAAGTTCTTGTTCTTTTTGTCTGATTTTCAAATATATATATATTTTTGCTTCAGATCAAAGTTTGTGATGTTGTGATTTACCTAGATGGTTGGTCATGGCTTATAAATTCTTAAGCAAAGTTTGCTGAAAAAGTGGGCAAACACTGTCGCACTCTATTATAACTGACCATTACTCTGGAACATCAAGAGGAATGTGCATATAAACAGCCATAAATAGTGCTTCTGGCCCAAGATTGTACTAAAAGGTACAAACACTGACCTTAAGTACTGAACAAAGGTTGGGAGCTTATCATGATACCTCACCCCAATTGTCATTCCCAATGAGTTATTAACTAATTAACTCTCTGTTATTAACTAATAAACAGCACTGATTGACAAGCCCATCTTTTGAAGAATTCCACACTCACAGTTACAATCTCCCACAATAAACTGCATGAAGCTAGAATCATATCTAGATTTACAAGAGACAAGCATGCATGATCAGATAAGAAAAACATCGCAGCACATTGACCCTCTTTACCTCAAACAGGTTTGATGCTTCATTGCCATACTGACTGGAAATGATTTCTGATTGGTCGCTGTACCACTTGAGTCCTCCCAGAAAGGTATCTGCATCGAGGTCACTGACATCCAGCTCAGAGAGGTCAAGCTCAGGCAGGTCAGGGCAAAGGGGCTGGTCTTCACCAACCAAGGCAGCACACTGGAAAAGAGAAGAGATTGTTGAGCACATATTTGCCAAGATGTTAAACATCTTCATTAAGTGTTTATGTAGAAATGAGCACTTAGTTTCCAAAAAAGACACATATTTCATGGCTTGGGCCAGTTACAGTGATAGTAGAATTGTTCAAATGGAATTCGACGTGTTTTACTGTTGGTTAACATTTTGTATTTACTCTCTAACTTTGCAGCTGCTGTATGAGCTCAAATCACACACAAAATAAATCAAAATAAAATAAACTATGACATTGCTGTTGGTGGGTACTGGTCAGGCATTACAACACCTTGTATATTGACAGCAGTCTCCATAAACATGTTCCCGGAATAAGCTTGTAAACCTATTTATTTTTCATTGCTTTCATTTATTTATTTATTTAAACTAAAACCTATATTTTTATTGCTTTTGACTAATCAAATAAGTAAACTAAGGCAATGATGCTTTGTCATGTTTTAACACACCATGCATAATAATACTTTAAAAAATGCTTGAGAATGAGGCATAATTGTTTATGGATAAACAATTACATCATAAATGATGTAAAAATGAAATGTCCTCGCAATATGGCATTTGAGACAGTTTAGTATTAAAGATGGGGCAATGTTTTAAAAGAGATATGGAGTTGTAATATGGAGTAGTTCATTGAGCATTAAATGCTAAAAACGAATTACATTTCAAACATTACATTTCTATAAAACAACTATTTGAGCATCAGAAAGGTGAACCACTGTACACACAGACTTAATTATATCAAATCTTTATAAGCAAAACTGACAAATTGCACCACATCATGCCATAATATCTAAAAAATGTGCACCTGTCTATTTGCACAGTGTGTGACTGATGCAACCACCAATAACTCATCCTTTATTTGATTCATAGAGAGTGTAACTTACCTACGTAATTGCCACTTGTGTAACTAACATGAAAAAGCTACTTCATTCACTGCTGAATTTAATAACCAGAACTCATTTGGGTTTCATTATCCCGAACTAGAGGAGTTAGACATATTAAGAACCAAATGAGAGAAACATAAATCTAACCAAACATCATATTTAGACGCGTTTGCTGCATCTAGGAAACCACAACAACATAACCAACCAGAAAACAAATAATTCTGTGATTGGTTGCGAGAGGGGAGGGGTGGTCCGTCGTAGGGAAGAGCGCGACAGCCTGATTGGTCAGAATACCGTACTTCATATCAGTGAGTATGTTGTGAGTAAAATAGAGGCGAGGTGGGAGCTAAACCAGCAGAGAGACTGTGCGTGCGCACAGGTGTGTAGAGTTTTGACAGACGGCGGAGGGTGCTGTGGAGCAGGCCTGGATTAACACAGTGTATGCCCTAGGGTGACCACATTTTTAATTCACACATTGATTCATCAATCGGAATGAATTCAGCCCGACTGAAACAAAAGTTATGCATGTAATAAGCATCTCTAACTAAGCCATTTACCGCCTTTGCTCACAACATTAGCTGCAGCTTGAGTATCGGCTGGGGCATTAGTTTCGCTGCTAGTGCCTTCTGCTGGTGATGCCGATATGTCTCTGTCTTTTCTTCATTTTGAATGAAGAAAATATGTCTCTGTCTTTTCTTCATTTTGAAGAAATAGGCTACACTATGACCTGACCCAATCACAATTCTTTATATGCATATATTTTATATTCTCTCTGTATATATATATATATATATATATATATATATATATATATATATATATTGTATCATTTAACTGCATTTTATATCTGCATCTCTCAGCAAAAAAAATATATATACAAAACATGAAAACTATGACTAAAGGTTTAGTCATTCTCTTAATCATTTGGTGCACCCCTATTGGCTGGTGCCCCAGGCCACTCGCCCAATCCTGTCTATGGATAATCCGGCCCTGCTGTTAGTGATGCTTTTGTGAACAGTCAAATGTTTATTTTGTACGATTGTCGAAAGGATTCCATCAGCGCGCGTTAACTACTGAAACTGCGTCCCAAATCCCATAACTCTGCTTTTTTTTTCTCGGTAATACTGACACAAAGGTAACATCACAACAAGCAATCTGCAATAAGTAATCTGAAATCAAAGAAGATTCTCACACCTCACACTTGATCATCGGTATCTGATTTAGATCTATTTATGACACAAATCCTCTCCTTCCGCTGTCATAGATTTATAGACGCCGGGGAAACCGGTTACATCCATTTGTATAGGTTAATGATAAAATAAGATAGAATCACATGCATCAGATGCTTCTGCCTCGGCACCTTGTTGAAAGCCTTCTCCCCCTTTTTCCTCTCAAAAATATGGACACGCTCACGCTTAATCACGAGCACATGCACATACACACAGAGAGAGAGAGAGAGAGAGAGAGAGAATGGCTACTTGTGTTGGAAAGGATATGATTAGAATTGAAAACGAGAAGCAATTTGCTGATTGTGTTTAGATGGATTTATGCTCCGACTGAGACACTTAACTAACCTTTTAAAACGGAAATAACAATAGCGCACGTGCATGCAACGTAGACAGGTGCCTATACAGTCAGCGCAGCGATATATTTATATATA
Organism: Abramis brama; assembly: GCF_963993115.1. Taxonomy (NCBI): domain Eukaryota; kingdom Metazoa; phylum Chordata; class Actinopteri; order Cypriniformes; family Leuciscidae; genus Abramis; species Abramis brama. The sequence continues at coordinate 54,293,513 of NC_139965.1, read as the reverse complement.
GTGAGTAAAAAGTTTCAGCTATAGGCATACTTAATAAGCACTGCTTTATGAATAAACCAATACGCGATAGATAGATAGATAGATAGATAGATAGATAGATAGATAGATAGATAGATAGATAACGTAGCTAATGTAGACTACATGAAAGTGCGTCGCTATATTATCGTTATCTTACATTTCGCCGAGCGAAACATAGTAACACGTGTTTAAACAAACCTAATCGAACAGCATATATGTTTTAATGATTCACCTATGTCATACACAGCTATGCAATCGTTATTGATGTAATGCACTAGAGCAACACTTAACCTTACAATGAAGTCTTGCTAAATACAAAGTAAACGAGGTTCAGAAGCTTTTATGCCGAACCCCGATTTCCTGCGCATTCTCCAATAATCCAGCACGCGCTCCGCATGCATGCAAATAAGCCTTCTTCGAGACTGTATCTGTTTTCTGATAGGAAAGTTTCAATGTACAATACCTGACGCGAGTACATTTTAGTAATTCCAGCACATCGGCAGTGGCTCTAGGCTCTCACTGAAGCAGATACCTGTCTCATCATCACCTGCGTTACCAGCGAGCGAGCGCGCACTCCATCCACGAGCATGTCAACAATTCCCCACGACAAGACATCCTAAACAGCCTGTCACTGTTCAACTCCGACACCGCTTGAGAAAAGCCACTCGCTATCACCAGATAAATCACAGCACACACAATTTCTGCCAACATATTCGACTTTCTCACAACCCGGTGTAATTCCCGTGCATTCTGAGCGTCTGTGTCTTCCGTGCATCTTACAAGAACGGTCGACTTCCCATAACGGGAACTACGACCGAAGCCAGTCTCGGACGTTTACTGCGCTCCATCTCCTCAAAGAAAAAAGAAAGAAAAAAAGTGTTCCAGCCCTGGAAAAAATAAGTTGCACATCAGTTCTCACCTCTAGTTCTCTCCACACCGAGTCCTGATTACACCTGTCCCACGCCATCCAGCCACTGAATGACGGTACGAAAAAATAAAAAATAAATTACGGACAAAAGAGAAAATCCACTCGTTCCCTCGCGCCCCTCACTGACAATGAACCGAGGGCACCTGTCTTACAACTGCTTTCCATCACATGACAAAGCTATTAAAAGTAGGCAGGGGAGTGACTCCCCTTCGCTGTTACTCGCCAATGACGTACGAAAGGAGGGCGGGGTCTGGCACGCGCATAGTAAATCTTCCTCAACTATAAACCACTCGCCCCTCTCTCAACATGCCTCTAGTAACAGCTGGGGTTGGGAACCAAGAACCGGTCCTGTTTTAAAAATATGACCGGAATCGAATGATTTTCTGGACGTTCGAATGCATGAACGTTTTTCAAACGTGTATTCTTATTAGATGCAAACACGAGCCCGTATTAAAATAGCTCTCGATCTTGACTATTCAGCGGCGCCACAGCACCACTACTGAATGTACAGCGCGGAACATACAGGGAGCAATGCAGTTCGATTCCCGAACGAATGACTCTTATGAGCCGGTTCTTTTACGTGAATCAAACAACCGACAGCGCGACCGGCACCGAATGAATGACACCGATTCTTTTTAGTGGATAAAGATCATCGTGATTCTTTTGGAGCGGCTAATATGAACATACAAAAATACATAAATGCTGCCTGTTTAGAAGCTAACATCGGTCAGTGCAGTCAGTCAGAGGAGGGATAATTTACGAGTCTGCCGGGACCTTTTACCCATCAGTGCATCCATCAGATATGCTATTATTTTTTCTCTCTCTTGTGAACAGCTTCCTCATTCGCCATATCATAATTGGTCCGCTTAAGAAAAGCTTTTAATCCTAATTACTTTCGTTCACCGAAGTAAACACTTTGCTCTAGGCCTCTTTATTAAGCAAATTATCGTTCATCTCCGCTGCAATGCGAAAGGAAAATAATGTAAATAAATACGGGATAAATTGGTTGGTTATATGAGAACGCGGTCAATAAGTTGTGAAGACTGTGGTGGTTCGCAGAATACTTTGAATCCATATAGCCCGAGGCATCTTCTTTACTCGAATGCTCACAGTCAGAGTGTGTATGTGAGGGGGTTGTGTGCTCAAATACTATGTTTCATGATATATACGCTGGACTGCGCGCCGACCGACTGAGGACTGACTTCATTTTGAGCTCATTGGATGTCGTGTCACATTTAGCACCCCCACCTTCTCTCCCCGCGCGCGATTTATACTTTGCATCCGGCATCGCAAACTAAGCATCGACTTGGCTGCTCTGAGAGTCATAACGGCTGAAAGATAATGTAATGCGCTCACAACGGATTTTCTTCCTCACTCAAACGCCAGGAAGAAGCAGGTGACGAAGTGTACAGATCAACAGTTCATGTACTGTATACGCAACACAGATAGAGAAAACCAAAACACGAGGTTTGTAGACAGTCAAAACAAAACGCAGATCGACCACTGATGACCGCCCACTTTTTGAAAGCGCATCATCAGATTTCATGTCCAAAACACTGAGAAAAATAGTTAATATTATAGGCTATTGTGTTGGTGAGGTATAAACAAATATGGTTTGCAAGAGTTTGCATTTTTAAATATAATAAACAGAACCTCTAATGTTTATCCTATTTTATGTAGGCCTAGGCCTATTTGAGCTGATGTCAGTGTAATGGTGGCATGTGCTTTACAGTATCCACGCGACCACTCTTACCTCAGATGGTTCTTACATGGTAGCATAAACACAATACTAATGCAACACACAGACGACACACTGGTGCCATATTGTAATCAAGGCTGGAGGGATGAAAATAGTTGGTTGCTCGTTGAATGGTAGTAAAGGCACGTGACTCCCTCTCTGTCCCTTTGCTCTCTCTCTCTCTCTCTCTCTCTCTCTCTCTCTCTCTCTCGCACAGACACGCTGAAAGCCTTATCTGATTGTTCTCTTTATTGCAATTAAGAAATAGCGAGCTAAAAATATGACTCTGTTGTGATTTCCTTTTAAATGGATTTTGATTTGTTTTCATTTTCTTCCTCGTGCTAGCAGCATTTCCAAGAGAAGATATTTTTTTCCAGATAGAACTAGTGTAGGCTACATCCTGTCACGAGTCTGTAGTTCATGGTGGCATGAAATGTCTAAATGAACAGCAGGTTTCGAATGTAAATGAATTGTGAAACTGTCAATGAATAAATGCCAAAACCCACATTCAAATAAATAGAAGTATTCTGGAACAAAGTATACCCTTGTGAAAAAGAAGTGGGCTTAATTGTATTAAATGTGCATTTGTGCACATAGAATGTTAAAAGTAGCCTATATATATATATATATATATATATATATATATATATATATATATATATATATATATATATATATTTATTTTTTTTAAATGCACCTGTAAATAATAATATTAAGGAAATAAAAGGCCACTTAAGTATGGAAGCTTGATTCCACCACGGAATAAAACAATTTAAAAAATAATTTAGACTTTTTATCTCACAATTCTGACTTTTTTCTCCTCACAATTTTGAGTTTATATCTCGCAGTTCTGACTTTTTTTCTTTTTTTTTCAGAATTGTGAGATATGAACTCGCAAATTGTGAGTAAAGTCCAATTCTGAGGGAAAAAAGACTGACTTTTTTAAAGTTTATATCTATCAATTCTGACTTTAGAAAATGCTATTGCGAATTGCGAGAAAAAAAGTCAGAATTGTGAGATAAAAAGTTGCAATTACCTTTTTAAAATTTTATTCTGTGGCGGAAACAGAATTTAAGTACTTAAGTGTACTGAAACTAAAACTAATTTGTGTTATAATCTCAAATTAATAGTTTTGCTTCAAAGTACATTTTAAATCACTATGTTTTAATAATCTTTTGGTATATATACACAATCTATTGGAAGGTATACATTACAGCTATGTTGGATACTGCTAAGACACACCAGCACTATAAAACATTTATTAACATGACTTGGAGGCAGATTTGGGGCAAAGCCCTGGAGCTTACCTTGCAGTTTAAAGGCATCTGTGCTTATATTTGCAAAACTATTTTGTGGGATATTCTTCCCCCATTGTTTCAAATTTCAGAGAAACAAAACAAACATGTGCATCTTACCTTTCTTCATGTATACTAATATTTGTGTGTTATGATGATACTTTAAAATTAGAATGCACTGCATTCATATGCTGGTAGACACAGACAGATCATAGAAACACAATGCATTGCTGTAATTTCTATATCTGCTAAGAAAGTATATCTAGTATCTATCAGCAACAAATGAGCACATGCATGACAGTTTTTTCACTCCAGCTTTTTAGAGTTGTACATCTTAGAATATCTCCTCTACAGAATAAGAAAACCAGATGAAAGCAACCAAATATGAGGGCTGGCTCTGAAATACTTAAGATGCATCACCTTGCCGCACAACGTACCACGGATACAATAAAACCCAAAATAATAGCAGCAAATGGAAGACAGTTCCTCTGAAAGGAAGTCATCTTGAGAGAGGAATCAAAGAAAGCTATTCAGCCTAGTCTATCAGAACAAAAGGCTTTCTATTGACGAATTCAACCATTTCACAGGAGGTTTGGAGTGTGGCCGATTGCTACCTTAGAGGGGCCGGTGTGTATTCAGTAAATGGCATAGCGAGGCTGGGGCGTGCTAGCCAGGACTCAGCTATGAAATTGGAAATAACAATGGTGGGACACAACAGCATATCCACACCAAGGACATAACTCAAGAGAGAAGTATGGGCTCAGTGGGAAAGCCCTGTGATATTTTTTGGAGAGAAAGCTTGAAGCCTCCCTTGGACAAAAATACCACGGTCAAGCAGAAGAAAAACTGGCTCCAGTTTCTTTCCCGGAGCAGCACACATGGAAGAAGCTCCCCCATCTGAAGCTGTTATTACAGCAAGTTAGAATCACTATGCAGTCATGAAAGATGCATGGAGAAAAACATGAGTCTGCATGCAAGAAGACGAGCGCTAGCAGGGATGTGTTCACAAGCTCCGAATGACATGCGTTCGCATGCAAGTGGAGTTTTTTATGACTTTCACGTGATTCGAGAGAATGCGAAGGGCGGTTCTAGAATGAGTGGAATTAAATGGATTGAAGCCACAACATCAAAACGGTCATACTTGTTAACGCCATTAAAAAGGAGGAGTTGAAACGCATTAGCGGCCGTTCTTATGTAGTCCTGGTATGATTAGAACTCGAACTCCCTTTGTGTGAGAAGATGAGTTTGCCTCTCTTGCTCTCTCAGCAGTGTCTGCATGCTTGGGAAGAATTAGGTCACTATTTGAGTGGTGTGCCTGCAAGAAAACTCCATGTTAAAATCGTATCATGAAATGGTGAAAGATGGGGGAGGGAAGGTGCACAGGTAGAGAATTTTAGAAATGTTGTAGTGCGCTGCTCATGACCAGTCTAATTACTCTTAGAACACATGAGGAGAGGGGGAAAAACATGTGAGATGTTGGCTTGCATACAGGCGAAAGCCCTTACGGCATCAAAAAAAAAATAAAAAAAAATTGTATCATCATCTTATTTTCCCCTTACAGAGGGAATTTCTCCTATATGCCACCCCACCCCCCAAAATTTCCATAGCGTACCTGGACTAAGAGTGAAGACATGCAGATTTAGTGCTTCTTAAAATACATAGATAGATCATGAAGACAGAAAATGACATGAATTCAGACGGTCATATAACACAAGAGAGAGATTGAAAGGAAGTGGTTAACCAACCATTAAGTGTTAAAGTTAAGGAGGATTCGAATGATGCCAGTTCTCAAACCATTCCATGTGTGTCCATCACTGGGTTGGAAAAAATTGTTCTGCATCAATGTCATGAACATAGCATACTTTTAAGAGTACTTATTACGGAAATAATATACATACTTTAGGCGCATACTGAATGCAATGTTTTCAGACTCTTAATTACATAACTGCAATTAAAACACTTCAAAATATTATCACAACAAAATATACTTTAAAGTAAAACCTTTAAATTGATATTATTACAAAGTGCACTTATTAAAAGCGTACTTAAGTGTGAAACGTCACGAAAGTGTACTCTCTTCAAGTACACTTAAGTAGCCTATTGTGTTAATATTATATTATCTGCAAGTACAGTTTTTTTAATAGTTTCAAGATAGTTTCAAGAGATTTGATCAGGCATTACAAATGACTAACTCCATCTCCCAACTCAAACTCACCCAAAATAAAAATACATGGAGGGCAGAAAATCCTGGTCATGAAGAAAATGTAGTCATTTTTTTCTGTATTCCACACATTTTCGGTACTACAATCATTGACTGAGAAAAAAGAAAAATAATACGGTAAGGATATAATCTTGCACAAATTCATATACTAATTTTCCTGTAAATATATATGATTAGTGAGCTTAAACAGATTAATTAGGTGGGCAAATGTTGAGCTTTTAAGTAACATTATAAAAAAAAATAAAAAAAACATTCTAGAAGAATGCGTGAATTACTACATGAGCCTGTGGTTAATGTTAAATCTTTCCCTAAGTGGTTAACCACAAGAACCATTTTCATGATGAGATGGGGTTTCTTTGACTTCAGTTTCATTCTACACAGCAGTTCCCAAGCCTTGGTTAACGAATATCTCTCTGGCAAGCCACTAATGTTGTGACACATGAAGTCTATGGAGGATAGTTTGGTACATTAAAGTAGTAGAGGAAAGAGTAGCAGTCCAGTTGGCCTCAAAAGCAGTCATGCAGTAAAGTGCCAACTCCACAATTCCTGTGTAATTAAGGTAGAGATGGTTGGGTGATTCAATGGTAGTGGTTTTCAATGAATTTTTTGAGCTGACAAAACGAAGGGAGCTTAAATGAATGGATACACCCAGGAAATGTTCTTAACACAGCACTTCTGTGATCCAATAACAGTGATATTTGATACCCAAATGTGTAATCTACCTCGAAGTGTCTGAACGTAGCAAGGCTTCTTTACAATCAGATTGGCTACTGATTCTGGTCACATTCATGGCTCTGAAATGCAGATCTATCAAAGATATAGTCAAACAGTATGGAACAAAGCTTTGAGCAGCAATGCTTTATTTTAACAGTCTTCTTCAGATGCGGTTCAGGGTCTTAAAGTCATCATGAAATCAAAATGGACAATTCTTATTTCTTTACAGAATATTGCAGTATTCATTATAAATGATTTATCCGTGCACATCACTGTTTTTTTATTTGTTTTTTTTTTTATGTATGTGCCATTGTAATCTTTAATCTAAATAATTTATAGGTGAAGGTATTTACATTTCTTCTCTGATGATATGTTTACTGGAGCGAGGGCGGGACAACCTGTCACTCACATTAGATCACAGCAATAGCAAACCACCATAATCCAATGATCCAATCAAGTCCCATACTCCATTTATTTATTTTAAATTTTTTTTTGTTGGTCGAGCAGCTGTTTCACTCGGATATTTCTATTCCAACAGTCTCGAAAGTTTTAAACTCCCAAAAGCAACTTCAAACAAACTCCAAATTAACTTAATTTTGTCCTGATTTTGTTCGAAATTATGTCACATGAGTTCAATCTTCGATTTCACTTGAAGTAAATTGTGGCCTTAATACTTAAATGTAACAACATTTTTGTTAACGACTGGCATTGGAGGATTCAGAGTGAAATGACCTCAGTTATGTTGTATTTCGATGACAGTTAATGGCTGATTTTGATGATAGAGAGTCTAGTAATGCCTATGATCATCATTTAGGCTTTTTCTCTTTTTCAGGTAAAGCTTTGTACCAATAAACAGACGTGTTCATGTTAATATTGTTTACCCGGCCCTTAACGCAATATAAAACTTTGTTAGTAATCATTCAGATGCAGTCATTGGCATTGTAAGGGCTATATTCAGAAACAGCCTGCCTGATCTCTCGTTCTCGCCGTCCTCTTTGTGGAGGTCCATCCCTTCATCCGTCTCTCCAGAGACTGGCTGTGACCACCGGGAGGCTTGTCAGTACGGTAAACAGGATTTATCAGCCAGATGACGCATGTAATTAGAGAGTAATTGGCACATCATCTGGACACGAGGAAAGATGATATACGTTCAGCAGAGATATGCAAAAACGCTTACAATGACCAACGAACACAGAGAGAATGGTAACACTTTACAAAAAGGTCTCATTTCTTAGCATTAGTTAATGCATTACCTAACATGAACTAACAATGAGCAATATATTTTTACAGCATTTATTAACCTTTGATAATGTTAGTTAATAAAAATGTTCATGTTTAGGTCACAGTGCGTTAACTAATTATTAGGAGAACAACTTAAAACATGTTGAGATTAACTAAAGGTGCGGTCGCATTGCCGAAATTTTACGGGCAAAAAAAGCTCAATTGTCTATCGTAAGTAGTGTAGCTATAAGCACAGCTCACAGAGAAGTCAGCTTTCTGTTGATCAACATGGCGAATATGCGTTACCAACTGAACCCGATGTGAAATATGCACGTTAAAATCTGATCCCCTTACGCAAAATTCCCTATTGTGTGGATTGACTGGATTTTGCCTGCAAAAATCTTCAGAATAATGTGACTGCAGCTTATTCTGAAGTATTGTTCATTGGGTGCGTTTACATGGAGCACTGTATTCCGATCAAAATCAGTTTAAAAGTCCAAATGGAAAGAAAATGCATGTAAACACCTCAATCGAAATTATTTTTTTCAATCGGTTTGATTGGGGTGGGTTAAACTTTTTCTAATCCATTTGATAGAACATGTAAACACTTGATCGGATTGAAACTGAAACTGAAAGTTTTGCGCATGTGCAATAAAGTAGAAATGGCATAATGATGTATATGATGCACGGAACTAGCTGATGTTGTTGTTGTTGAATGTACTTGTAAATTACTTGTCAATCTAAAATTCTCTTTCCACTCATCATCTGTGAAGTGGCGCAGGACAACGTTTTCCCACAAGTGCTTGCTTACGATCACTTTATTTAGCATTCATGTGTTCGGATTCAACAATCGGAATGATTTAACAAAAAGTGTCCATGTAAGCATGGCTATTGTTAGTTCATGTAGTAAATAAATGGGACTTTATTGTAAAGTGTTCCAAAAACATTTTTAAAGTGAAAGTCAGAAATACTCCAGATGAAGATGTTTTCAAGACATTTACGGTATAGTTACCATGATAGGATTCAGATAGCAACACTATAAAAAACCTTTCAAAACAATTTGAACCACATAGCATCATAGCTGCGAGTTTTGCATTGCTGAACACATATTTCTTCTGAAAATGTGAAATCTAGTTCGGTTTGCTTGATGCAGTTCAAAGCTGATGGGTGTTCTGTGGTGGTAGAACTAATCGGTAAGCCCTCACTCCTTCGAAATGCAATAAGTAGTTCATCTTATAACTCATTCACTCGCTTATTACTCATTCACTCACTCGCTCTCTCCCCGGCTCTGTCCCATTCCTTTAAGTCTTACATTTATTCATTTATTTACATACTAAGCTATTTATTTACTTTCCCCTCCACACTTGTGTACCCATTTACATACAAACTCACTTACAAAACATTTTTATTCATTTATCTCTTCATCTATTTCCATTCTAATTCACTTATGTTCCTGGTCACTTACTTATGTTCTAATTTGCGTACTAAATGACGCTTTTTCTAGCAGTAACTCGTTGGGCATTCTTAATTGCAGCTTAGTTATTTACCCATTTATTTCGCCTCGTCCCCTCGTGCCTAAGGCGCATACAACTCTTAAAACAATAGTTCATTAGACCAAACCTCAGATGGCCTCCAGTTGAGGGAAACGGGTGCGACAGTGAATTTGCATATAAGAGGTTCAATCAGACTGTGAACATGGTGTTAATCAGGGAAAACCTACTGTAGGGCACCAGTTATACAGCCTAGGACATTTATAGTCAAAGTAAAAAAAAAATATTAAAAAAAAAACTCATACATATCACGTTTTTTGGCACAGACTCAGTCACATGATCCTGCAAAAATCATTCTAATATGGTGAATTCCTGCTCAATAAATATTTCTTATTATCAATGTTGAAGATTTATGCTGTGTTGTGCAATGTTGTGCTGCATTGTTTTTGTGAAAACTGTGATACACTACCATTCAAAAGTTTGGGATAAGTTAAAAAAGAAATTCATACTTGTATTCATATATATTATATAAATATACTAGTTAATGAGGTTAACGAGTTAATGAATTTTCTATTCTATCCACACAAAAATGATAATAATAAGAAATGTTTCTTGAGCAGCGAAACAGCATTTTAGAATGATTTCTGGAGGATAATGTGACACTTAATGATTCTGAATATTCAGCTTTGCTTTACAGGAATACATTAAATAAAAATACAAATATTCAAATAGAAAACAGTTCTTTTAAATTGTAATAGTATTTCACATTTTTATTGTTTTTACTGTATCTTTGATCATATAAATGCAGCCTTGGTGAGCATGAGTCTTCTTTCAAAAACATAAAAAAACTGAATTATTCCAAACCTGCTATACTGACCTGCAATATACATATTTATGACCAGGGCATAAATTCTATATAATATATACATTTTGTAATTGTAGTCTTTTAAAAAGGCATCTGAAATAAACTAAGTGCAATGTAGTGTTGTCAAAAATATAGATTTTTTGATAAATATCGATACAGAAATATCTGAAACGCTTTCAATTTCTGCAAAATAGATACACAATACCAGCCACGCTTTCTCGCTTTCTCATGATCTCTTCGACAGCGAGTGACACACAAACCCGTCTCCCCTCACTCACTCGTTTAATTTGCTCCGGATGAATATTGTTGGTGTTACAGGGCTTGAATTTCAGCTTGGGATTGTGCGTATTGTGCATAATTTTACTCATTCCCACAGAATTTGTGCTCTCAACCAAAGTGCGTGCACATAAAGTTTTTTTTCAACATTTTTTTCACTGATTATTGCACTTAAACAGTCAAATGCACACACAATACGGTCAAAATGCGGGTCTTGGCGAGTATTCACAAAAACAACAGTGAACATAAACAGTTGAGAAATAAAACACACGTGAAACAGTACAATGGATCTGTGCGTCAGGTCTTAAAGTGACAGCAGCCTAATATACCTGCTGCCAAATTAATAGATAATATTAAAAATATCTATATGGCAGTTTTTTTAACCATGGTATTGGTTAGAATGCATTCAATTCAAATGCATTGAATTGCATTCAAGTCATTGTATGTTTGCATTCTTCAACATGTTTTTGACTTAGTTTATAGATAAACAGAAGAAACAATGCAATCAAATGCCACCATATAGAAATATAACATCACTAGGATGACTTTGTTTTAGGTCTAAACAACCAAGCCCTGTCCTATTCTCACCAGGGAGACAAAAAGTGAGCCCTGGATTAAACAAAACTGAGAAATACTCAGACAGCCTAAGGAAAAAAAAGTAAAAAGTGTTCCTACTTCACTGAAGTCAAAGCAGCAAAGCCTGGACAACTGAACTCAAAGGTCTGATTTTTCAGGGAGGGGGTCATCGTTGTGAGATGCTGATAACCTATGATAGTGGCAGGGTAATTTGCACCGGATTCCCCATCACAGCGGAGGTCTGGGGACGTGCTGGGGCGCAGGCCAAGTAGCCGTGATGGTGTGGAAAATGGCTCACAGAGATAGGCTGGTTGTTGTCTTTTTATCACGTCAGTTTCATGGCCGTCGAGTGAGGGATGGAGACCAGGGGGGTTAAGGATTAAAAGAAAAAGAATACTTCATTTCAGAAACCGTTTTCTTAACCTCGCAGTGTGTACGGCATAGTTGGTTGGGAAACCGAGGAGGCAGAAGATGATGGAGGCGAGGGGGGAAGGGAAAATAAGGAATAATTCTTTAGTCAGAGCCCATCAGTGGTTCAGTTTATGCTCGTGAGGGGGAAAGAGATAGCGAGAGCGTGAGTCAGTACGAGAGAAAACCAGAAAAAAAAGTGTGTATGCATATGTGCTGGTGAGGGACAAACTAGGTCAGGGCTTCTTGATATTTACTGGAAGCATTGCCACGCAAAACATCCCATTTCACTTGTCCTTTATATTTCTCCATATTTATTTTGCATTAGTATGTTAAACTGCACGATAAACGAATGTCACCCTATTCCTGGCGAGGAACTGTAATTTAAAGGGAAAGTGAAAAGGAGTGTATGAATCCTCCGGAAGGGATATTATATCTCTTTGTCTGTGCATATGGAAACACTGTCATCATTCCTTGACAGCGTGGAAAAATAAACACCTTACGCAAGGGCATTTTTCCTTGCTATTTTTAGCGGCCAGACTCTATATATCTTTGGGAGAATCTGTCATGCCATGTTCCTCTCTAATGGCATCACAGACTCTCGTGATCCCCTCAACTCACCCTTGCCCATGTCCAAAGTTTTCCCTTTCGCTATCCGTGAATCATTTGAAACCATTGGGTTTGTAAAAGGTCTTACATGTTCAATGAATCCCTTATGAAAAAGAAGTATAGACTTTAGCATACTTAAAAAAAAAAAAAAAAAAGTACTTATTACGTAATAAATAATACTAATAATATATTTGAATACCTGTATAATGTTTTCTGACAATTTAATTTCATGTTAATTGTAATTAAATGAAAAAAATATATATATATTAGTGTTTAAATTTATGTTAAATGAGATTAGCTGAAGCTTAAAGTCTGTTTGACCCACTTAAGTTGGACATAAGCACATCTTTATATGTAATTTCAGAATTCTTTTGTCTTTTAAATATGGTTAACATGTACTGAATGTACTGACAAGCATTTGTGGTAAACTAAAATATACTTTGGTGTGTTTTCTATTAATTGAAACTTGTATGTCATGTATTTAAATTTGTAATTACACATTTGTAACAATGAAGATGCAATTTAGTACATTTAAATTATATTAACTTTCAATGTAATATTGAATTTTATTGGTGGGGATTTCCCCCTTGGTTAAAATTGCATGCCGCTTCCTCCTCGATTAAACAGATTTGGCAAATGCTCTAGTGCGAATTGGTGTTTGTACTCTGGAGAACGTCAAATGTTTCTATTTCACTTGTTTTTCTAGACATGTTTGTTAATCTCTTGAACACAGTAGCCAATCAGGGGTGTTCAATTTAGTCTGAATCCACTCACCGGTCAACATGCCTGAGTTTTTGTTCAGAGTTCAAAGTAGACACAATGTAAATAAGAGATTCATTGTGTAGACAAATTAATGATTATAATGGAACTTTTTAAGATTGCAAACTGACTAAAATCTGGGGGGTTGAGATTTAAACTGAGGGGACACACATTAGATCAAAAGATGAATAAAACATATGGTTTAAAATGTACTTTAAAGTAAAACTACACTAAAAATGCACATTTAATATAATGAAATGCATTTCTTTTTCACAAGGTATGTCTGTACTTTCTATCTGTATTGGAAAAGCTGCTTTTGAAAAATTCTTCAAAAACACTCTCAAAAAAATTGGTTTTCACAGGTCACAGTTGTTTTCTGTTCATCAAAACCCAGCTACTACCATTTCCAGGCAAAGAAAGTGGAAAACCACATTTTCCAGCATCATGTATGATAGTGATGGAGGTGTTTGTTAGAACTTCTGGGGAAAAAGGCTGTCAATATTATGTCATAACCAAGTCCAGATGGAATCTGCAGATTTGTTTCGGAACGAGGAATTGCTAATACATGGAATTCTACAGAATGGATTTAAAGATTATCCAACTCATTTCAACTAAATTGGATCTGAATTCTGTGGAATTCTGTTTTAGGTGGGCTTAATCATAAACTATATATCCAAGTAGCAAACTGATACTATACAATGACATTTTTCTCACTCACAAAAGCCCCCCCCGATGTATTGCCTTCAAAAGTGGTGCGCTACAAAAATAATGATGGCACATTTTTAATAAGCCCACATGTGGAAGGCACTACTGCGTTTGTTTATTAATTCCTGCTGATTCCTATATAAACACTGTAAGGTTAATGACACAGGTATTTTACATAATTGGATTTTTATTGCACCCCATAAGCATATAGATATTAGTTAGCAACAAAAAATGAAGCTCCCCATCCACCATCACAGGACATCATCAATGATTCTTTAAATAATTCATAATGTAAGATATGTATGGGATTTTTTTCTTCCTCCGCTACACAGGATACTGTTATAATTCAGTGGATGTAGCACACACACACACACACACGCACGCACACACACACACACACACACACACACTCACACACACACACACACACACACACGCACACTCCTTTTGAAGTCTAAGGATCAAATAACCTCATTTCTCATGAAAAGTTCAAGCAGAAAATGTACACTTTTAAAGTGCTTTAACTGGTCACAATTAAATAAATAAAGATAAAGTCAGAGAGAGTTGATAGGAAGTCATCCCTATTCAAGAAATATAGTCGAAAGATTTGAACGCCTGTCATGTTGAAGCCTGAATGTAAAGTTAATCTCCTATTCAGGATACAATCATTTTGAAATGAATAGTAAATGCGAAGCTAGCGAAAATATCTCCAGACCATACAATCGTTCTGATTCAGGGGATGATGACAAGACAAAAAAAAAAGGTGAATAAAAGAGCAATATGCAGATTTCGACCATTGTGGGGCCACTTTCGTTACTAAACTCTTTTATGCTAATGCTGCCTAATTCATCTAGACGTCAGCAGGGCCCATACATATTCTTTGGGTCTTTTTGACCTCCGTTGCTGACCGTCAGCTGATTTTTCATGGCGAGAACTCAATCTGTTTGAGTTTGACTACAAAATGCATGTCATGAATGTTCATGAGGGGGGAATGTCCATCATAAGTGTTATCTTACGGCTGGGTATCAAGTTCGATAGTTTTAAGGCACCAACCGAATTGCCTCAATACCATCGAGAATCAAAAAATGTCGTTTGGTACCAAATTTCGATACCTACATTGTAAAAAGTGTTCAGTTCACTTACTTAAAAAAAAAAAAAAAAAAAAAATTGTAAACCCGTTGACTTAAAATTATTAAGTAAATAAACTTAATGCTTAATTGAAAAAAATAAGTTATGTGAACTTCACAATTCCACATTACTTTTAAGTATAAGTTTATTTACTTAATTTTAAGGCAATTCTCAATCCTCAACTTTCTAAAAGTTAAGTCAGCTGATCACTTTTTACAGTGTAAGGGGTTAATCTTGACAATATCAGTGACCCAATAAGCATGCAGCAGCATGATTGGTTGTGGCGAGGCATCAAGGAAAAGCAGTAGTTTATTCTGGTTACGCCCAGAGACGTGGTGCTGTAAGCACCCAACCCCCATAGATGTAAAAGATGTGGAAAAGATCAAAAGTGTGGCCGAAACTACATGTTTCGTAATGAACCGAAACTACAATTCACCAGGCTCGATGCCAACAGCGAACAATACGACAAGATAATTGCTGCCAAGACCGGCAACACGACAAATCTGATGACTTGACAGTGTACGGAATAAACTTAACAGCAGAAAGTTGCTCCGTCTTCGAAGAACTGGAGTGTGTAACAAATGAACTGAAACTCGTCGTATAGGCTACTTGCCTCACAGACATGAGAACTAGGCATATAGAAAGCTTAAAATGTCTGCTTTAATATTAACCAATAATAAAAAAAAAACTCTCTGGTTATGTTTATTAATAAACAATTAAAATGTCTCCTTGTTATTTTTTCCCGACACATTCATAATCATTAGGCTACTTTTGCCAGTGCTTTGCAGCAAGCTTTATGCGTGCGCTTGAGCGCGAGGCATATATCCCACCCCCCAGTGGCCTATGTGAGTCATTGAAACTTTATATATATATATATATATAGAGAGAGAGAGAGAGAGAGAGAGAGAGAGAGAGAGAGAAAGAGAGAGAGAGAGAGATAGAGATAGATAGATAGATAGATAGATAATAGTTATTCTATGGCATTCCTGCAAAAAAAACAAAACATTTTGGAACCATTATTTTAAGAGTGTCGGAAAATGAACGGATAGCTTGCGTGTGCACTGACATATTGCAAATCAAGACGGAAAGATTCTTTCCATCGAAACCTTTCAGTGCATATGAAGAGGCATGGTGTGGGTGCTCTGCATTGCATGGCCAGCAGAGCTTTACTGGGCATGCCAGTATACTTGGCATCACGTGGGAGCCAGCTGGCATCTCATTCTGTGCCAGTCTCTAAAAACCTGTGGGGAACCGAACCTTAACGTATATGAGAGTAACCTGGCAGCTTCAAACCCTATTATAAAAAATACCAGTGCCTTGAGTGGCTCTTCTATTAGGTGATCTCTGCCTTGTACATTGTCTATAAACTGAGGCAATGAAAACAACCACATTAAGCCCTTCTGGGCTGGACACGGTGTTGTGCGTTTAAAGCAATTGGCAATTAAAAGGACTGGGAAATGTGAAATGTGAGAGTGACAGAATAGATTGTCAGTTTAATACTCTGGATGCCTGAAAGTTCATTTAGCCTGTCATTAGATATTGCCATCATAAAGTTCAGCTCTTGTGCCTTCACACTGTTCCATCTTGCATTCTGTGTGAAGCATTGATAATACTGTTGGACTGGGTTCAAAATTGAACTCTCTGTTCCATATCTGAGCTTATCCAAACACCCAGGACAAGGAAATAATCGATAAACTAAACATCATTTCCATGCGTCATGCTTGCCTTCCAACCTATCAGAATAGGTGTTGAAAAGGCAAGAAGTTTAGCCAAGATAGTTTCAGCTTACTCAGACTTGCACATTGTACTCCCTTATGAAAAACAAGTGTGCTTAATTGTATTATATTTGCATTTGTAGTGTACTTCAGATCTTAAAAGTATGTTTTACTGTACGTGCAGATAATATAATATTAATAAAAGAACAGACCACTATTAAGGGTGTCAAATTAAAAGTTTTACTTTAAAGTACATTTTAAATAATTACGTTTTAATCTTTTGTCATGCATTAAAGAAGTCCACTTATTTTTAAAAAAACTATTAAAATGACAAAGAATTAAGTTTGCACAAGTATATTCTTTTACAGTATAAAAGGTATGATAAAGTGTTTATTTATTGCCTTATTTTGTATTTTCTGCATGCATAAACATTTTCAGTCCATGAAAAATTATGTTTCCTAATATAATGGCGCGTTGGGCACTGCTAAGTAATTTCACAATGTCTTTTTTAATGCTTTTATCTATTATCAAATAAATATAAACAGTTAGTCTTACACTCATGTTCATCCTTATATCAACAACTAGGCTAAGCAACAACAGTCACATTCCTCTACATCAACTAATTCTGTGATGTTTCAGTGCAAAGAACATCCAGTACAACACACAAAAAAATGTGATGCCATTTTCTAACATCACATAAATCGTGTCCTCTTTTCTGTGACTGTATTTAGGCAGTTTTGCTATTTCAGGTTGGGGAAAGAGTACAGTGGCTGTATATGACTCATGAGCCAGTACACAAACTCTTTTTTCCCCCAGTTACTAAACTGTGAAACGATGAATCATACTAATTTCTGAGGCAGGCAGAGGATCTTAGTGTATTATCATGGTATCGCATTGCCATGCTGTTTTTATAGTCATTTTGAATGGGGCATGTAAAAATAATTACTTGGATCGGGAAGGCAAAGAATAGTAGCAGCTAGTCGCCAGATGAATTTGAATTATTCCTTTTTTCTCTATGACAAAAGAAGACATCCCCCCCAAGGGAAGTTACTTCCCTAAAAACTTCCATTTACATTGACCTATTTATGGCACCGTGTGAGAGGACAACAATGGTTGGCTGGTATATCTGACAATTTTCAAGGCTAGTGCTGTCAAGGTTGCCTTAGTTGAAAGGCAACATTCCATCCTTTGCCCTTTTGCTAAGCCCACCTGTTGGAGCCATAAGTGTGTGTCAGGAGAGGGTACAGTGCGTTAAGACCGGCCCCACCATTTAGCACACTAGTGAGAATGTCACAATGAGCCCACAAGCAGTTGTTGCTTTATGGCCATTGAGAGTCACATTGAATAATAGTGTTGGCAGGATGAATATGTAATAACGACAGCCTAGAGGTCTGAACGGGATGAGGCCCTGAAAGAGGTAATTAAGGTATCAACCAGGGAAAAGGAGAAAGACATTTAAGAGTCTGAAGAGGGAGTGTAACTCCCATTGTGCGAATGGAAGTCTGAGAGTAGGACTATAGTTTGACTTAATACATTTGCGCTGCTTCAAATACATTCGGTTTGTGTGGGATAGTCAGTGTTATTTTAAAGTCCCCCTGTATCAATCATTTTATCCATTAAAACTAATCTTTGATCACCAAAATGACAAATTTAAATGTTTTTTCATTAAAAAAAAAAAGTCTTCATGCCTTAAAATAGCTTGAATGTAAATATACACCCTTGCCTCATTTAGTATACGCGGTTCTTTGAATATGCAAATTGGCCCCGCCTCCACTCACTCACACCAGCTCAGAAATTCACTCGTTGACGTGATTGGTTACAAGGTAGTTTGTGACGTCAGAAACACCAGCGATGTCAAACCGGGATTTTGAGACTGTCTTTGGTTCACTGCAGTTTTAAGGAGAAAATACTCAGCAATGGTGTTGACTTATGAATTTGCACATGGTTTGTCTTAAAGCACATTAAAAACACCACATAGACATATAAGCAACATTAAAAAAAAATTTTTTTTTACTTAATGTTATAGTTTTTATTAAAAGTTTGAATTACTTTTTATATATGTCATTTTGTTTCTGTCAGGTTTGTTTTATGTTTATAATATTTATTAAGTTTTATTTAAATTTTAGTTATTTTTAGTACATCAGGGGCCAGATTTACAAAACAAAGGAAAGTTCTGTGTGTGATCTACTGACGACGCACAATTTAAATAACGCAGCCGGATAATTTCCATAATGACCAACACAATCTACCAAGAGCAGCGCAAATTAGCTTTTTTTGGGCGTAAATAATGGTGCAAATACCAGTGAATGGCAAGCGCAAACCTTAGTAAATCACCTTGCATGATTAATTTAAATACTCTCCTCCAAATGCATATGCAATAAGGTCAGTCGCAAATATTATCCCGGTCCACGCCTTTTTCAGTGCTAATTTTTCACTGCGTGTCTTTAGTAAATCCAGACAGTCCATTTTTAACAGCAAAAGAGGGTTTCTGCTGGCGCAAGCTGTTAGTAAATCTGGCCCCAGGTATCTAATTAACCGTAGCAACTAGCAGAAATAAAATAAAATAAGTTTAAGTTTTTTTATTATTATTATTATTATTATTATTTTATTTTATTTCAAGTACTGATTTTTTTAAAAAATGTTTTTAGTTTTACTTAGTTTGACCACCGTATGCCCTCAGTTTAAATGGTCCAAAAAAAAAAAAGTCAGAGGTGTGACTGCCAATGAGCCAACACAGGGTGATGCCACATCAGGAGACTGTGAGGCATGCTGGCCATTAAAAATAACCCTTGGTGTATAAAAAGTACAACATTAGATACCAGATAGTGGACGGCTGCCCACTGTGAGATCAGTCCGCCGTCAGGTCACTGTCTAACCCTCATAGATAGCACTGCATCTGAACCCATTTATATCTGAAAAATTGGAGGGATGCTGATTCTGGGAAAATGCGAGCAGCAGTATACGTATCACTTTTATAATGCATGAATCTGTCTGTTCGAGAACTAGAATTCCAGGAATATGTTCTCTCGTTCAAATCTAACCTTACTGTCATAACATGCAGTAGCATTGCTGTTTACTCTATTATGTATCAAGGTAGTTGAATACACTTATACAATATGAATTTACCAAAGCAAGCCTTCGTAGAAAGACAGATCATTATGATTTAATAGATTGATGATTGTTTTTGCAAGAGCTTCAATTAGCTTGATGTTACATGTGTCTGTGTATAATTTATTTTGAGTCCATAGGTGGTGTTGAGAGAGGGATTCCCCAATCAATGGAAGAGGAGTGACATCATCAGGGATTCCTAATATATAGGGTTTGAGGGGGTCAATGGTCTCTTCGTTCCTCATGGCGGGATCGCTGGCCGCCTCTCTCCGCTTCGCTGGAGTGATCCAGTTTTTCATTATAGTTTTATTTGTTTTTGGGTGCTTTCGTTAATTTTTTGAGTAACATATATTTAATGTTCTTCATTGTCATTATTTATTTATTTTTTGTCAGTAATGGGTAGTGGATTTATTTCAGTTCGTGTTTTTGGTTATTTAGTAAGCACAGCGAGAGAAGCAGAGGCCTGGAAGACTCATCTAGGACAAAAGCTGGTTAAAACGCAAAGGGTGCTCAAAATATATTTTTAATTTGATTAAGTTCATATAAATTAATTAATAAATAAAATCTATTTCTGACATTATTTTTGAAAGCATCCTCACTTTACAGCATTTTTACACTAGAGCCTAAAACTTTTCAGAGTACTGTAGATTTGCAGGTCGGATTCTTCAAGAGTTTTGGAGACGTTGCCGCAGTTCTTTAGGATTTAGTCTGTTTCAGATTATTCTGTTTCTTCATGTAATCTCAGACGGACTGGATAATGGTGAGATCAGATCTCTGTGTGGAGCATACCGGCGGTTGTCAAATCTCACTGGATTATTACAATTAATGGCAAAAATATTGTTTGGAAATGTAAACTGATCTTTCCTATTGACATACTACAGCAAAAGATACAAATAACTGACTTAAAAGCATTTTGGAATGAAAATACTAACGTGCCTGAGACTTTTGCACAGTACTGTATATATATACATATATATATATATATATATATATATATATATATATATATATATATATATATATATATATATATATATATATACATACATATATATATATATATATATATATATATATATATATATATATATATATATATATATATATATACATATATATATATATACATATATATATATATATATATATATATATATATATATACACACACACACACACACACACACACACACACACATATATATATATATATATATATATACACACACACACATATATATATATATATATATATATATATATATATATATATATATATATATATATATATATATATATATATATATGTGTATATATATATATACACTATACTGTATGCTACTAGCTTGGCAACATGCTAATTTCAGACTCTAACAAAATTAATTGAGTCGAGTTTCTCTTAAGCATAGGCTATATGTGTGGTGAGAATATTCCAAAATCTGTCTCTTATCAGGGTTCCGTGAGAGTTGGGATGCTGCCTTTGTTAGGCAGCGAGACAGTTCACTGGATTTTGGAACAGAGCTCATGTCTCCAGTCTGGCACCAAGCAAAAGGAAGCAATTTGGCACAGGTGGACACATTCTTCTCACTTTGACTACGCAATGAGCTTCAAGATTCAGATCTTTTCTCTTTTCGCCCTCAATGGTCTTTGTCTCCATTGTTAGGCCTTTGGAAAACAAGTCGGACCACTTGCAGTCAATTATCTGCCGAGGTGTTTGACCACCATCATTATAAGCGATCCCAGCAGCTCGGAGAAGGCTCAGAATGAGCTGGAAGTGAATTAACTCTGAACAATATGACTCCCCAATTCAGCAGAAGCCAAAGAAAGAAGTTTTAAATAAAAATTGGAGAGAAAGAACGGGAAAAAAGAAGCGCCGACATTCACAGATAAAGCTGAATCCAGAGCCCTTTTCACTCTCTTTCTCTCCCTCTCATTCCTCCCTATCATATGGCTGGTCCTTTACTGTGCTGTAGCTGGAATTGCGAGTGTGGTGCTTCCAATACCTTTTTTGTAGCGAGGTTAATTACTGGCGAGGCTTGAGAAAATTACATTCTCAAAATAAAGTATTATGATTGGCTCTCCACTGGCTATTTTAAGTCGTCCATGCTTTTTCATGCAAGATTGCTAGGAAACCAGATTTGCGGACTTGTCCAATATCAAGTAACCTCATTTACAGTCCCTATTAAACGCATCATTCTGACATGCAAATTGCCTTACTTCCTATCCCCAAAACACCATTTCATGCCACAAAGATTAAGTTACTCCAGCAAATACAGCGTTTAACATGCTTATTTTACAGAAACCGGTCGAGGCTTTTGTGCCGAGCTTTTTTTGTTCTCACAGTGACTCATAGTGTGTCGCTTTCACACAAATTAATCTCGGAAACTTGACATTTCAAGGTGGAGTGGGACTTCTTTTATTAGCCTTAAGCAGCGACGCTAATTGTTAATGTCACAATATGGCTTCCTTGAACTTGTTTCTATAAAGCAAGCCTCAGTCTGTCTTAGCAACATCCAAGACAAGAAATATCATGGAAAACAGTGATCTGAGTTTATGTCAAAACAGTCTGCGTACTTTCACTTCCTGTCTTTTCTGACAAACGCTGAAATATTCCACATGACCATCACATGTCTGATGTTGTATGTTGCACTTCCAGTGCGATAGTCAAATGCAATGAAAACATTCACGGGCATTATGATTCAGGGCATGAGCTTCGTAGGCGTAATGTCCTTAGCAGATACAGTACACATAAGCACAGCACATCACTCACAGTCCTTCATAAATAGGCATTACACACAACACGTTTTATATACACAACAGATTGAATATGCTTGAAGAGAAAGCCCTTTTACATGAAATGCAATTGATGGCCTGCATGAACCACATATGCACAACATCCCCTCCCCCAGCAAGAAATGTCACATGCACATATTTTACATGAGTAATGATCTAGTGCAGGAGCTGTTCGTTTGTACAGTTTAGCGTGAGTAAATCTAAAACTCTGGCCTATGCCACACTATAAGGTTTGGATTCGATAGCACTGTACTTGGAACATCCTTCATATGTTTCTGTAAGATGGGCTTGCACACAGGGAGATTAAAATGTTGCACTGGTTTACAGGTTTGTCCAAATAACTTGCTTGGACCATTCAGGTGAAGCCTACACATGAGTGGTTTTACAAGTGCAAATGGAAATTTGTTAATATACAAAGATTGATGAATCTGGGCATTATATTCAATCTGAATTAGAGCATAGTTTGAATTTGTATTGAAATCTCTACTTTAAATCCCAGAGCCCCTGTGAAAAATTAGCATACTTTTAAAAATACTTATAACAAAAATAATATATTTAAAGTGAGACCTGAATGTAAAGTTGTGGACACTGAACGGCATGTTAACTGTAATTAAATGAGATTGTATTATAGTTTAAATTCATATTAAATGCAAATAGCTGAACTTTTTGAGACACTTATTTAGGATAGGACTTAAGTACATCTTTATATGTCCTTTCATACTTTTATTGTCTTTGAAATATGATTAAAGTCGATGTTGATGTCATTTGCATTGAAACGTAGGCATTTTAAATATTTTTGTAATCACAGGTTTCTAATTATAAAGTTGCAATCCAGTACATTAAAATACATCAACTTTAAATGCAATATCAAATGACACACTGCAGTTAAAATTCTGATCATATTACATGTGCTTTAGTATGTGAGTCAACATTTTTTAAAAAAAGTGTACTTCTTTAAAGCATTACAAAAGATTAAAACATGATGTGAAATGTACTTCATGTATTTGTAAATTGACATTATTACACTGTGCTATTTTTAAAAGTGTACTTAAGTGTGTTAAGAAAAATAGGGTTAAACATTTTTAAGGTGTCACTTTCACAGTGTAATTATATATTTATGTACTGAGTAATATTAATTAACAACATGTACTCACTATAGGGTTAGGGTAGGATTAGGGATTGGTTGAGGGTTAGTTGCATGTAATTATGCATAATTTACTGTTACTACTATATGTTAAGTACATGCAACATATGTAACAAGGTCACTAAAATGAAGTGTTACCAAACAGTCATGAAAGTGTACTCTCCTTAAGTAGCCTACACTTAAGTGGCCTTTTATTTCATTATTATTATATTATCTGCAAGCGCAGTTTTAAAAGTTTTAACAACAACACCAACAACAATAAAAATAAAAATAGTAATATTGTTGTTGTTGTTGTTGTTGTCATCACAGGTTTTGATCACAGTATTTTTTTTTGTGTATGTACTGTATGTACACTGTACAAGCAAAATATGTGAAACAATCATGTTTCCAATAAAGGGCTATATATAATTATTATTATTATTGTTATTATTTATTTTTGCAATTATAACACTGCGTTTTAGCTGTACTCTTTCCACAATTTAGCACAGGCTCTAGTACCGTATATTTTTATGTTTATTGTGTTGTAGCAATGCAACATTGGCTATGCGAAGAAAAATGGGGAAGATCTGATTCTCAGAACCCTAGCTTGAGACCAACATGAGACAATCCCCATTAGCTACTGTTTGACTTGTCATGGCCACACACAGCCAAGACATTCCTAATAATGGCCTCTAATGCTCTGTTTCCTGACTTTCAAACAAGCCTTTTCAGCCGAGTAATTGGTGAGAAAAGTAACACCATGTTGAGACGCCAACTTGTGTGTGGATCGCAAGAACAAAGTTTCTGTCTCTTATATTTTAACGCTTTAACACTGCGCTCTTAATTACTCATCAAAGCCATTTATTGGATCATTAAGCCTTTACTTGCAGTTAATCATTAGCTTTAGTTGTCAATTCCTTTTTACAATGGTGATGAAACACGATCATTCTTTTCTAAACTAGCCTGTTAAATTTAGTGAAATCTATATATAGTATTTTTAGTAACTTCACATTTCAATCCACTGCACACATCTCAAATAAAGTAACACATTAACTTTCCAATCAGGAATTTGCTCCACATATTTTCTAACCTCCACTACCAAGAATCAAATCAGCTTTCCATAAACATAGTTCTGAGAAATGTAGTTCATTTCAGTATAGTTTTTGCTTGAAATCTCAAGAAATTCTAGTAAGTAGTTTGAATCACAGCTATTTCTGTGTATTTAAAACTGTGGCACATGACAGACCTCTCATAGTTATTTGGACGAATGAGTACAGTATGTTCACTCTCAGGTACGGTAGGTGTGACCAAAGCATTGGAGACTTTCTGCTATCACATTATGCAGGGGATTTCAAATCTTTTACCCCAAAAAAAAAGGAAATCATAATTTACTCACCCTCCACAAAAGAAGAGTTTCAACTCTTTTGCTTATACACTGAAACTCAAAGTCCAAAAAAGTAGGGCACAATGTACCGTGTTAATAAGAAAGAATTTTTCATATTTATCTTTTACAAATGTTTTACTGTACCTGTGTTTTGAATCACGCACTGTATTGTGTTGTGTTCTAGGGTTATTATTAGTAGTAATAATATTGTAGTTGTTGCTATTATCTTTTTGTATCACAGTATTTGTTTGAGTGTGTATGTATATGCACTGTATATGCGTCATTGCTTTGGCAATATTGTATGTGAAAGAATCATGCTTTGTTTTCAATAAAATACTTGAAAATACTTGGAAATGTCCATAAACTTAACGAATAATGTCCTGGCAGAAAATTACCAGTACCTTTTCCGGTTTTCGATGTGTTCTATGTGAGTTTTCCTACATCTTGAAACTTTTAATGGGGACAATATTTGAAGGATGAACAAAAAATATTTTGGTCATCACATTAAAAATAACATTTAAATATGATAATATAGTTTTGAAGTGCTGGAAAAAGATGTGTAGTAACCGTTTGAATACCAATACCATAATACCATAGCTACGGTTAGTGTTACTACATTAAATCCATGGTGAATGTTGCTGATCTGTGGAATTAAATCCTTCTATAACTTGTTCATTCATGGCACAATGTTTTTCCTGGTTTTCACGTCAGCGCTGTTTGATCTGATATCTATGGTTTATAACAGAAATCCGAATCTAAAGGGTTTTTTTACTGGATCTCGCAGCGCTGTTATTTAAATCTGTGGCAAATACAATCTGAGATTTCTTCACTGGATCTCCCAGCGCTGTGTAGTAACGGTGTCACGTGATCGAGATCGGCCTGCAACTGGCGAGTAGTAGGCTAGCTATTATTGGTCCGAACTAATAAACGGTCCGTGAAGCACAAATGAGTAGTGCAGTTTCGTTACGCTTTCATTTCGTTTGCCATTTGCTGGACAACGTTGTGGTCACTCCAGCGCGACATATATCAAAATTTGGTCGCACCGGCAGGAAAAATGGTCACAAAATGCAACCATTTGGTCGCCATCTGGAGCCCTGAAATGAGCATAGGCTGAATGACGATAACATTTTCATCTCTTTAACCCTTGATTACTACTGTGAGTCACTTTGGATAAAGACTGTCTACCAAATGCAAACTGGAATGGAAAGGACAAGGCTGTATTGATTGTCAAAGCATCTACGGATCCTCACTGGCTATCACCGCTCAACACAAGGGCAGTTAATTAGCCGAATCTGCTACAAGTTGACCCTCAGAGAGCACTTGTAAAAGAAAGGACAGTAGAGTGTCCCTGTGCAGGACGTTGTTTTATGTGGTGGGGGAAGGTCAGCAATCTGTTTAGTAATCCAGTGTGGCTGCTCTTGATTGGCATGTGAATGGACTATCCTTTTATTGATAAAGTGGCAATAAGTGAACACAATGGTGAGGCTAGAGTCAATACACACAACAAATGTCACACAGAGTCAGATAATCACAAGGTGCCACAGAGGAGGGAGTGGGTTAGAATGTGCGTCAGCCCTCAAACTTAATAAAATCACTCTTTTTGATTTACTTAGGGGCCCGTCCAAATAGGGCGTGTTCTTGTGTCAGCAGTCAGCACTGATAAATGTTATTATGCAAATATGCTAGATGGATGTCTTCGACTGTTGCACTGTTTCGATTCAGCACCTCACATCATGAACGCAACCATTTTGATACGTCAAACTTAAAAACAATTCAATTTTGTTTTTCAATTTCATTGTTCTTCAGTTTCATTACATGCAGTTTTAGCAAGTGAATTTGTGAATCTCAAGAAAACATATTCCAGGTTCCATTTCAACCCATAATGAGAAAAAAAAAGAAGAAAAAAAAGTATAAATGGGAGTATAAATATACGGCTGCGTGTCCACCGAAACGTTTTTTAGCTAGCTGACTGGCGCTTCAGAGCGTTTTGGCAGCGCAGCTGTCTTTTTTTTTTTCAGTTGAGACGTTTGGCTTGCTATGATACGGAATATCTACGGAAGTGTTACTAGTAACTCATTTCACAGATAGCTTCTGTGTTGTTTCTATATAAAAATGTCGATACAATATAACGTATTTGCTCTGGCTCTTGTTTTAAATTATATGGTAACACTTTATAATAACTGCACACTATTAATCATCAATTAAGCATTAGTAAACAGTTAATTCATAATTTATAAAGCATTAATAGACATTAATAAGCAGTTTATAAATACAGCTATAAATGCTTTATTCTTGAAATGAAAAGTAACGTTAAATGTAGTAAATTCAGCTATAAAGCATTTAGTAGTGGTCAGTTAACTATTTTTGTGAGCTCATCTAAAGTGAGGACTAGTTATGCATTGTAAAGCCTTCATAAAGGAGATTTAAAGACTCAGTTATCTTCTAAACAGAAAAAAGAAACAAACACAACACAGTGATACAGAACATAGAAATATTAACAGCCTTTAAATCTCCTTTACAAATGCTTTACAAGGCGTAACTAGTCCTCACTTTAGATGAGCTCACAAAACTAGTTAACTAACAACTGCTAAATGTTTTATAACTACCTGAATTGACCCTGAATTACAGTTGAAATACATGTTAATATACCATTTATTAACACACTAAGTAACTATTACTATATGTCTGAATAATAAGATGGATGAATGTACATTTAAATAGTTTATTAATCATTTACTTATCAAATCAAATCAAATCAAATCAAGTATATTTGTATAGCGCTTTTCACAACACAGATTGTATCAAAGCAGCTTCACAGTATTAAATTAAAATAAAATAATACAAGGTTTGTTTCTAGTGGAATTTATTGATTGATAAAATAAAATTAAATATCCCCAAAATATCCCCAACTGAGCAAGCCAAAGGCAACAGTGGCAAGGAACCGAAAAAACTCCATCAAGTGACCTAATGGTGTCCTAAAACTCCATCAGGTGACCTAATGGAGAAAAAAAAAAACCTTGGGAGAACCCAGGCTCAGTCGGGGCCAGTTCTCCTCTGGCATTTATGAACTAGAGGCCGGATTGTAGTTTGAACTGTAAGATTAAAAATATTATATGAATGCCTGGCTGAAGAGATGCGTCTTTAATCTAGTTTTAAACTGGGAGAGCGAGTCCGAGCAACGAACAGTATCAGGAAGACTATTCCAGAGTTTCGGAGCCAAATGTGAAAATGCTCTCCCTCCTTTGGTTGATCTGGATATCCTAGGTATGACCAAAAGCCTCGAATTTATTGATCTTAAAGAGCGCGATGGATTATAGGGCGATAGAAGATCCGTTAAATAGACTGGAGCTAAGCCGTTTAGGGCTTTATAAGTCAGTAGCAATACCTTGTAATTAATACGGAACTTTATAGGTAACCAATGCAGTGATGATAAAATCGGTGTTATATGATCATATTTTCTTGATCTAGTAAGAACTCTAGCGGCTGCATTTTGGACTAACTGTAGCTTGTTTATTGAGGATGCAGGACAACCAGCTAATAAAGCATTACAGTAATCTAGTCTCGAGGTCATGAATGCATGAACTAACTTTTCTGCATCAGAAACTGATAGCATATTACGTAGCTTAGCAATGTTTCCAAGGTGGAAAAAGGCTGTTTTTGTAACATATTAAATATGATTTTCAAAAGACAGGTTACAATCGAGTATAACACCCAGGTCTTTTACTGTAGAGGATAAAGTAACAGGACATCCTACGATGTCAAAGTTGTATTGTGAGAGGTTCTGTGGGCGGTTTTTTGAACCGATAAGTATTACCTCTGTCTTGTCTGGATTTAATAAAAGAAAATTACGCGTCATCCAATCTTTTATATCTTTAACACACTCTGTCAATTTGGATAATTTAGCGTTTTCATCCGGCCGTGATGAAATATATATTTGAGTGTCATCAGCATAACAATGGAAACTAATTCCATGTTTCCTTATAATATTTCCAAGTGGCAGCATATATATTGAGAATAATAGAGGGCCCAACACAGATCCCTGCGGCACTCCATAGTTTACTGAAGTTATGATCGATTTTTCTCCATTCAAATAGACAAAATGGTAGCGGTCAGATAAGTATGATCTAAACCAGCTTAATGCTTGTCCTTGAACACCAGTATAATTTTGTAGTCGATCTAAGAGTATTGTGTGATCTATAGTATCGAACGCAGCACTTAGATCAAGTAAAACTAGTATTGAGATACAGCCTTGGTCAGAAGCTAAAAGTAAATCAATAATAAGTTAAGTTTTCAATAATAAGTTAAGTAAATCAATAATAAGTTAAGCTAAAACTTATAATTTATAAGTGATCTTAAGAACCACTGACAACTCCTAAATAACTGGTGTGTAAATAATGCAATACTTCATTTAGAAATGATAAATTGATCATTAATAAAGTATGAAAATACAATTATTAAACACATTATAGATATGCTTTTAAAACAAGAATAAAGCATGTATAGCTGTATTTATAAACTGCTTATTAATGTCTATTAATGCTTTATATGAATTAACTGTTTTATAATGCTTAACTAATGATTAATAGTGTGCAGTTATTATAAAGTGTTACCAATTATTTTGTTCTGTTATTATGTTTCTTGTTGTCATCTGTTGACATTGAACAAGCAAAATGTCACAGTTGGTCGGTGTGGTATTTGTCCCGCCCCTTCTCCACTGTGATTGGACAGCTGGGTAAAAAGTGACAGTGATGTCGTTTTACCCAAAGTTGAACATTCTTTAACTTTAGGTGACTGGTAAAAAAACGCTTAGCGCCACGTTACGCTCATGGCGTTTTAAAAATGTGGCGCTCATTGAAAAAAATTGGATAAATACGCCAGCCACATGCAAAAAACACACAAAGGGCCTAAAGCCTATTTTCGGACTATTTATACTTTATATATATATAGTTACATTATTTCCATTCTATATCTGCCCCCTCCCCCAAATTTGAAATTACCATAATGTGTATGTGTAACTCCTCGGGTTATACTCGCACCACTCAGAGCAGGATTCGAACTGCCGTTTCTGACATGGGAGGAGGGTGCAATAATAAGGACACTTAAAAAAACGCAGTCTTTAGCTTGCCTCTTGAGGCCAGGGGAGTGAGGTTTACTTGCAAAGCTCTTTACATGCTGACCTCCGTTACACTCACCCCCTAAACCTCACTCCCATCCAGGTCACGGCACCAATATAACCTCTCCGATTCTGCTTGCACCACTCCAAGTTGGATTCAAAGGCGGGTGCGCTAACAAGAACGCTATAGACCGCAGTCTTTCCCGTCAGTCACACTTCTTGAAACCAGGGGAGTTACATATTCAGCCTTATACAATTCTTACCAGACTCTTGATGAAACGTGTTTTCCACTATATATTATATACTAGTAATACTAGTGTACTAAAAATATACTATTCTGCTGATATCTCATTAGCAGAGTGTTATAATGTTGGAATACTAAAGATAACATGGATTAAATGTTTGTTGTTCATTGAATGCACTGATAGCACTACATGATGTCACTAGCAGAAGAACTGGCTAGATATCATGGCATTAATATGTTGGTTTTAATGTCATAAATCACAAAATGCAAAAAAAAAAAAAAAAAAAAAAAATATTGAGAAGCTGTCGGAAGGGATTTGCTAGCAGACCTGTCCTCCACTCTTAATCACTACAGCTTATCTAAATCTTTTAATTCACTGAAAGGAAGATGATGGCACATTCTTTTAGAATAGTTTAATCAAAAACATCTTGTGTAGCAGAGACACACAGATGTAATATAAAGGGTGGGCAGAACATTTGCTTTCTGTGTGCGAGTCAAATGAAACGTCATATCAAAATCCCTTTCACTGCCAGGTGCATCAGCATGCATTTGGAGCCGGCTTTGAAATTGGATATACCTGAAGTCTTTGTGCATGTTAAGGCAGCCAAAATAAAGATCTCAGACTTTTTATTTGTTTGCTTGTTAAAAAGATTAGGCACAGGATCCACAGAGCCATGTAACACTATAAACATACATGTGACAAATTTGTCCCTCTCGTCACGCTTCTCTAAAGTGCCCCAAAATGCCCCCAGCTTCCCCGCGATAAGCTTTGTCAAAGCCCCAGATATAATTTCACATCCACTCCGTTCAAGAGCTACTGCAGCAGCTAAAAGCCCGTTCCTCTTCCAGTTCCTTCAGCCTTTTTGAGAGCAGCACTGCCAAATGTTTCACATTGGACACAGTGTGACAGGAGGCCACAGTGGAGAGGTTCTGTCCTCAAGACTTGGTATTAACAGTTTTTTGAGCACCTTCAGTGTGTTGACAGCACTGCAGGACGCCAACAGCTGAAAACACCCAGACACACAGTGCACATTTGCTCTGCAGAATAGAGCTATCTGGTCATTTAACCCCACAAAGCCTAATGTATCACATTTATACAAGTTTCAAAGGCTTCTAAATTATCAACATGATCAAAACTTCTATGACATGCCTTCTGTCATCTGACTGCTATTTAAGAGTTCTTTTTTTTTTTTTTTTTAGCAAGTAAAAGGCCATTTAATATAATTGTAAAAATGTCCCCCTTCAGTTTGTGATACACGTGTCTTTTTGCTTTGAAATCTTTACTGATTTTTATTGAGTAAGTGTATGAATAACTTTTATTGTTAGTACTATTTCAAGATGAACACTTACTGGGCTGAAGCAACATAGGTTTACTTGATTATCCATACATTCTTTTTTTTTATATAATAATGATAAAATGTGTTACGTCATCATTTCGAATTTTTATCTCATAATTATGACGTCATGATTTTGTCTTTTTATCTTATAATTGCAACTTACTTTGTCATAATTTCGACTTCTGATAATTGACTTTCTATCATAATTTCAAAATTCTGTTATAATTATGAATTTTTAAATCATAATTGTGACGTTTTAATCACATAATTTCGATTTAGTATGTCAGAATTTCGAATTTTTATGTCTTAATCGTGACTTTTTAATTTCACAATTTGGACTTTGTAAGTCCAAATTTTTTACATACATCAGGCTTTTGAAGAACAAGAGCATTTATTCCTAGAAATTGCATATTTTTGCTCATTTTGGGCCATGTTTCCATGTTTCCTCCACGAGTATGAGCTCCATATTCTGCTATATCATACTATATGAGCCACGAAAGGCTGATATATCAAATATATTCAACAACAACAAAAGAAAAACATATGAAAACTTTTTTTCCTTTAGATTTAAAAAAAAATAATATTTATTTTGTCAATAAAAATAAAAGGTTCAAATGTCAGGTGTTCAAGACAGAAGTATGGGTTGTAGGTATTCATGGAATTCATATTTAAAATTCATATGAGCTCAGCTTTCTCACATTCACACATACACAAGTCAGATGTTAAAAGATCAGGGGCCATTGACATTTGACAGAATCAATGACCTCCATGTTTTGCTCTGATCTTTTCAGCTGTTGTGTCATAAAGATGCAGTTCATGTGTTAGATGCCATGTTGACTTTTTTCTCTCTAGCAATTATCAGCATGGTGTAGTTTTTCAAGGCCACTTTGAATTTTAAGCCACCTTTTATTGCAAGGATTTCATTTAGCCCTTGGTAACAGTATACATTCAATGTAAAAATATAATTAGGAAGGTTTAAACTGTTAGCCACCAAATATTACGTGAAAAGAACATTCAAGAAAATAACTACAGACAAAAATGATCAACGCTATCTTTGTGGGGACTCTCCATGGACTTAATGGTTTTTATACTGTACAAACTGTATATTCTATACCCTTACACTAACCCTACCCCGAAACCTACGCATCACACAAAACTTTCTGCATTTTTACATTTTCAAAAAAACTCATATCATTCATAAGCTTGTTTCCACATGGGAACCTCAATTTAGGTCCCCACGGCGACACGAGTCCCCATGAGTCAGTATGCATTCAGGTTGAAGGTTTAAGTCCCGGGATAGACAAACATGAACACACACACACACACACATTATTCATACATGTATTATGTGATCAAGGGGATGTGTGTTCAAATCTGGACCTAATATAATTAATAAACCAGGGGGAAAAAGTGAATTTGACAGCTAATATTTACGTAATAACTTTTATTACATTGCAAACAATCAGCTTTGACATTTTGATGTTAACTATAGAAATGAAAATAGAAATGTTAAGGTGAAAAAGGTAATAAAAAGCTCCAATTCAGCTGGACTGACCAAATAAATATGTGAATGCATGGTTCACGCCATTTAGTTGTGGCAGTAGTTTTAATAATCATATTATTTAATTATCAAAGACACACATATTATCATTAGTAAATGTTTTATTCGGAGGATGGGATGCATTCAAAGTCCACTTTTGAGTACAGCATCCAACTCCGATATCTGCAGACAAAAGAAAATCAAACTGGACAGAGAAAAGCTTTTAGGAGATGTGGCGTGCCTTGGGAATTTGGATGACCACAATAAGCAAAAAGCCTGTGTGATGTGTAAGACAGGACAGGTGCCATTACAGAGAGCACACAGATATCACATGAGCAAGTCACGTGGATCTTGATTAATGGAAAACAAATGCTGATTATAAAAATATTATTATTGTTGTATGATGTTTTCATTGTAGCAAGCATCCAAATTCTTTGTATAGACACTTTTCTTTGGTAAATGTTGCAAAAAATATGCTAATATGTTTTGACTGCATTTCTGTATACATCTATCACAGGGGAGTATTGTGCTTCAAACAGTTTACAAGCAAGACCTCACAAACCTCAAAAGCACCGCAGACATACAGACAAAACACAGGCACTACCGCAAAAAACGCAGACGCAAACAACTCTCCTCCATCTGGGAGCAAGGAGAGCACTGGACAGAGGCTAAATCTGTGAAGCAAAAAAAAAAACCTCTAATCCCCAGTTTGCTGAAACTTCGGAAATCCTAGAAATAGATTAGGAGCTGGGGCAGCCAGCTTTAATAAGGCAGCCCGTTTTTCTCGAAAAGTCATGAACCAGCATTTGCGTAATGTGCAAGGCCACCAGCTCTTGCAATTATCATTTCCCATATAGAACAATGATTCAATAAACACAAATTTGGTGTGTTGTTGACATGCCGACAGCAGCGCCCGTGGAAAGATGAGGGTTCTATTTAAAAAGGCACGCATCAAAGTCTAGTAACACCCCTATCACTGTGCTCGTAATCGAATGAGTCTTGATGATATCGACAACTTTATGTAAAGTAACAGTTCAATGCTCTGGAGGCTCAAGACAGCACCATGACAGCATCATTTAACATGATAATAGGGGATGATCTCAACCCAGCAGATCAGTCATTATGGGGTTCCTCCTCCTTAGGTATATAGTGATATGTGTAATTCTTAATACTTTGATGTAGTCTACGACAATATGTTTAAAGGGATAGTTAACCCCAAAATGCAAATTCTATCAATTACTCGTTACAAACCTGTATCACTTTCTTTCTTCAGTAGATCATAAAGAAGATATTTTGAAAAATGTCAGTGTTTTTGTTTTCCCTTATGAAAAAAAAAGAAGTACACTTTAGCATCCTTCTAAGAAGAGTACTTATTGCGGAAATAAGGCCTACTTAAAAAAAAAATAATATATATATATATATATATATATATATATATATATATACTTAAATGCAAACTGACTGTAATGTTCGGTCTTTCCACTTGCAAATTCCGTCATGTAAATAGCAATTCTGAGAAAAAAGTCAGAATTGCGAGTTTATTTCTCATAAAATGTTTTCTCATAAAATGGTCAAATGTTGTTTGGTCCCCATTGACTGTCATTTTGTGAGCAACAAACATTTGAATTGTTCTTTGAAATATATTTTGTGTCCCACAGAATAAAATAAGTCATACAGGTTTGGAACAACATGAGGGGGTAGTAAATAGTGGCAGAATTATCATGTGGGGTAAGGAAGGTAGCCACACTTTTTTTATAAGCCCCTGAATTAAATGGCCCCTATTATGGATTTTTGAAAATGACCTTTCATGTAGTGTGTAACATAGCTCTAAGTGAATGAAAACATCCTGCAGAGTGATTGAAAGATGGTGTTCAATACTTAGTTTTGAGTTTTATATTGTGTAGGTCTCCTGCTAACTGGCTACTCACATTATTACTCTCTTACTGACATACTTCTCGTGGTTCCATCACAGAAAGCCACAAAACCACTTTCCAGAACATTCTCATTCACAGTTCCTTGCTGGTGGAATGCTCTCCCCACCCTCATCCGGAATGCAGAATCCCTGGCAACATTCAAAAGACAACTGAAAACCCTTCTCTTCCGTGAGCACTTAACCTCATAAAAAAAAAAAAATCGCATTGATATGGTAAAATAAATGTCATTGTCCGTTACTGTCTTTAGTTTATGGTGTAGGAATCCTCAGGACACGCAGACCTGACGTTGTTATGGCAATGGACGTTTTTGTTTTTCGATGCGCGCGCTGTACGCAGTAGACCAATCACAACAGACTGAGCTGTCTGGCCAATCAGTGCAGAGTAGCTCGCGGAAAGGAGGGATTTAGAGAGATTGATTCATTTGACTTGATTGAGTCGCTTGAGAATCATTGAAAATGTGGTGATGTGCAAATGTATATTATGAGGAAATGAAACAGTTTTTTGACCTTTGATGCATGTAAACCTGTTGTAGGAGACTCTAAAACAACATTAGGATACTTTAAAATAGCATAATAGGGGCACTTTAAAACAATGCCATAGCTACATGCTACAAGTATAACATTTTTTTACAGAGTTTGAGACAAATCCCCAGTCTCTTTTGACAAGCAGTTCCTCTTTAGGGATTTACATCTTCATCTTAATTGCAGTGGATAATGGTTTCACTGATAACAGCATCAACGACGCCCCCTCTCCTTATCAGTTCAATTCGCGGATTTGTGCCACCTTATAATAATCCTGAGCAAATTAATTATACTGATCTATTCTAGTCAAGAAGGTTGGCGAAGTGGACATGTCCTTCTTCTATAATGTCAGAATGACAAATATGTTTAGGATGGGGGAGGTTGTCCGGTGATCAATGAGGACAACTGTTCACTCATAAGTTGGGTGAAGTATTGCTAATAGATCTATCGAATATGTATATGAAAATGTAAAAAGTCATTTGCAACCTATTTTACTTCCACAATGTGATGTGTATGTTAGAGTGGGGAAAAAAATGTAGGTCAGGACCTGAATTGATTAGTTCTCAAAAAGTGGTTGGTTGAAAAATAAAGAGGCTCGATGACATCATCTGAAAGGAAAGTCGTTTCAGAGGTGGAGCAAGTTATTACATTTTGATGAAAGATTACCAAAAAAGCCAATGAATTGTACACAGTAAAATTGGGAATATGTATTAAGAATGTAAACATTGCCAGTTTTATACTCCGACTGGTGAAAAACCATCCATCATGCAAATGTTTGTGCATGTCAACCATAATTTTATAATTTAGTAACATTGATATTGCACTTGTTTGCTTAAGTGTTACAGGAATAATCAGAAAATTGCACGTTGTGCTCTACAGCACAAGTTCAGTTTGTGAAAAGCTGACAATATCTGACAACCGAAGCAGTAAACAAACCCATCCCCCTCTCTGTTTTTGTCTTTGTCATTATCGCTTTCCTTAAGAGAGGATAACGTACTTTGAAAGGTATCTGTGCTTTCACATGCAGGCTCATAGTAATGCTGGGGCCAGCTGTCCTTATCATGGCACCATACCTTCTGTCCATCTCTAGCCAGAGAGAGAGAGAGAGATTGCTGGCCAGCTGGAGTCTTGCCTAAAACATTTTTTTTTTTTTTTGCCTCCAAAGTGAGCAGGGGGTTAAAGGTGGCACACAGCAACAGACCGGTGGCTATAAAGCAAGGGAAGGGGATGGAAGGGGATGGAAGGGGAGGGGAGGAGGGACAATTAACAAAATGACTGGAAGGTGTACAGTCACGTGTATATTGACTTTATACAAAATGGAACCTCCATTTCTCTGTATTCAGAGGAAATGCCAAAACTGCGTTCCACAAATGGCAAGTTACCACACAAACACCCTCAACAGGTGCAACCATTTAGCCTAATTTAGATTTCATATGCAAGCACTTCAATGTTTTTATATCATGCTGTTGCTGTTTCCTCCTTCAAGGGTAGAAATGCTATCAAACTCACACACTATAATGAGAGTATGGCGTACTTTTCCACCGAGCACTGCTATTTTCCATTCACTGGTTTTGTATTGAGTGAATGGAAAGAACAAGGGGACTGAATAGACACAAACAAACTGAGGAAAAGTGTGATAGAGAAACAAACATGTTCACTCTATGAATCAAAAGATTGCACGTGTCCTAACCGGGCACAACATGTAAAGTTGTCAGCACCAATTTGTCTGCTCACGCTGAAAGTGAAAATGCAGCAAATTTTAGGATTTTTGCACTTTTTTTGTTTGATTGATTGTAGGGCTTATTTATCTGAGCTTATGCACCTCGGTTTTTGAGTGAAAAAAGATTGAATCTATTATTTGGTGATAACATAGCATAACGAGATTTATAAGCGATTTTTTTTTTTGTAGGCTGATAATTTTTGACAGGGAACACCACAAATGTGACTTTGTGTCATTTTGTACAAAATAAAAGCATTTCAAAATTTCCTGGTTAAACATTAAAGCGCACTTGTGTGATAAACAGTGCCATTTCCTTCCATATTTTGTTGAATATTGACAAAATTATCCACACGTAATGACTTTATTTCACTCAAAAACTGAGGTGCTTAAGCTCAGATCAATGAGACGATCAATCAGTTCCACAAAAACAGGCCTGACTGAAATAAAAACAAGTTGACAAAAAGATTGAATCCATTATTTGGTGATAACATAGCATAACGAGAAATGTATAAGCTATTTTTTGTAGGCCGATCATTTTTTACCTGTTATGCGGTTGCCACTCCTGTAAATGACTGAACTGTGAGTGTACAGAACAGGCCCGGATCCAGAATCAAATCACTGACGGTGTTCTAAAGTGCAGATGTAGGCTAAGCAACGGCTCCACCATAGCAGTGTACAGTGAGACATTTAAGATTATTTGGAATAGATTTAAAAAAATATTTTGCTACGAATATTTTTCCATTAATCTAGTCTGCCTTTACATTGCTTTGATGCATTACTATTTTCGCCAAATCTGTTTTGCCAATATATAATTACAGTATCAACTGAGGGTTCTTAGCACCATCTAGCACCCCGCTAGAACAGGGCCTGGTACAGAACAGGATTAAGCACTAAAAGGTGAACTGACAACCATATTTAGCTGCAGTGTGTACGTGGCCAAAGTCTTGGCAATCCTAATCAAACAAGTTTTAAAAGTAAATTAACATGCTAAACGTTTCCAACTCTTTGAAAGACGGCCTCGTAAAGAGAGCATAAAGACTGAATGAGGTTATGCCAAGACTCATAAATGTATGTTACTCATGGTCGCTGTCATTGCAGTGTAAGCTTAATGACCATCTTTAATTGGGAAAGTCGTGCCAATATCATTTAAGTGCCAATGGATGTACCATTGATTCTCTGAGATAATAAAGCAAAGGTTGATTCCACGCATCACCATTTCACTATACTTTCTGTGGCCTTTGGCTTTCTAAACGGTATGTTCCCTCACAGACTGACCCCTAGCACACTTTTAACCCACTCCATTGGTGATGTCACATGTGGCGCCCAACAAAGGGTATAGGGTGTCATTTGGAGCACATCCAAGGATGAACAGCGAGCAGTCACGAGGCCGAGTGGCACATAGCTTTGCTGCGGCTGCCCACTGTGCGACCTGACAACCTAAGCCTTGCTTCCATTACATTAGTGGTTAGTGTAAGTAGTGTAGCACTTCAGCTCATGTGCTCATGTACTACTCTCCGCTCTCATCTGGTATCTTAACAAAACTAAAGTGGCCATAGATAGCCTTCTATTTCACTGATTATGCTGGCTGTTTGGATTCAGACTTCCCGCCGTGTCCTCCAGGACTTGCTCAGTGTAAAGGAGGCAACTAAAGCGTCTACAACAATGGGAGCCTGGAGAATGGGGCTATCAACCCAATGGAAACTATAATAACGTTGTTTCAAAATGTTTGGTCCATTTGTTGTGTTTGTTTTATGTGTAAGTGTCGGCAGAATGCAGTGAACAGAATCGAACAGAATTTCATCTGAATTTGAAAATACACCCTTCCCAGTAAAAAAGAAAGTACACTTTATTTTAAACTATAGAAGGCAACAAATGTTGAGGTTATAAAACTGGTATGTTGTAGTCAACCTTGAATACCAAGTTGTTCCAAAATCTTCAAGAATTGCATACACAGTCACAGGTGGATGTTATATGCGTTGCTGCGTGAACTGACTAGTTGAACAGGAGGAGTTTATTTGAACCAGTCCTAAACTTTCATTTCCACTGAGGTATAGCAGAAATTGCAGGTCACAAGTGCACAGAAACTATGCACTTGCATGGTAAAAACACTTGAATGCTTTCAGTGGAATGACATTTTATTTTTAAGTTTTCAATGTTACTGTATGAATATTTGTGTTAAAACATCTGTCCTGCAGTGATGACATATTTTTGTAGGCCAACCCAGAATTTAGCATCAGCCTGGTTCCCTCTACAAAAACACAAAATGATTTTTCCATTGGCTTTTGGATTATAAGATCTGTGACCAACAAAAGTTTATGATTCTGATTTTGTTTATCTTGATCATCTTCACAAATCAACACAACTATTATGCATTTTGAAGCCTAAATATAATCGTCAGAAGTAAAAAGCTACACATATAAACAAACTTCACCACATTTACATGAATTCACCACCATTAAGCTTCCAACAACTCTTTCCCCTGGTTTCACAAAATCCAGCCTAATCCCAGACTATAATGCATGTTTGAGGTGTTTTAACTGAAATCAACTTGCACTAACATATCTTAAAATATATCAGTGCCATTGTTTTCAAGATGCCCACAATTAATGTTTTTTTTTTTTTTTCTAAGGCACAGTTATAAAAGCTACTTTGAGTTAGAATAGTTTGCAAAAGCACAATTATGCGCGTCATGATGAAGGTGTCAATACAATGTGCCCGACAACCTCTATAGTCCCATTTAGCCACTTGTTAGCAATCACCTAAAGTAAAAGAAAAAAGAAAAAACAATCACAAGGGGGTATTACTGGTGTATTTTTGGTGTAGAATAAAATGTGAAAATATCTTGAGTTTGAGTTTACCACAGACCTTATTTCAGGCATTTATCCAAAAATCCATTGACTTTAAAATGCTAACTTGTTTTGGCCTAGAAAATTACATAATTCCAGAAGCATTCTATTTGATGAAGTCTTTAACTGTAAATTGGTTTGTAAATATGCAGTTGATCTGAAGTTTGAGCCCATATTCTTATTATTAGAAATGTTGGGCACTATTTTAACAATCTAAGGGCATGGTCTAAAGCGCACTGCACAAGTGCACTTAGGGCGTGTCCGAATCCACTTTTGCTAGTTTAACGATGGGAAAAATGGTCGGCGCGCCCGGCGCATGGTCTAAAAGGGTTGTCCCTATTCTCTTAATGAGTAACGGGTGTGTTTTAGGCGTAACGTGCAATAAACCAATCAGAGTCTCATCTCCCATTCCCTTTATAGCCAGTTGCACTCGAGCCATGGCGGATTCGCTATTTACATGGCAGAATTTGCAAGCGGAAAGACTGAACGCGTCTCCAGAGAGGAAACGAATCTGCTCGTGCGCGAGGTTAAAGCGCGCAAGCAAACCATCTACGGGACAAGCCTGATTCCACCATGTCTTTATGTACACAATAATAATCTTTTACATTGTAATCCATTTATTTTTTATATTTTACATGTTTGTGTGCTATTTTGTGTGGTATATAATAGGGCCCGTAGTTTCAGAAACTTTGTAAATTCATTTATCAGCACTTTGATGAGCAACTATTAAAAGTACATCACCTGCATGACTGATCAGAAACCCTATTCATAGTTCTTTTATCTTCATACTAAATTCTTTTTAATGCAGAAAAAAAAAGATTATATGG
Source organism: Abramis brama (assembly GCF_963993115.1). Lineage (NCBI taxonomy): Eukaryota > Metazoa > Chordata > Actinopteri > Cypriniformes > Leuciscidae > Abramis > Abramis brama. Next base: position 54,252,357 of record NC_139965.1, on the reverse strand, counting down.
ATAGTTCATCCAAAAATGAAAATTCTGTCATCATTTTCTCATGTTGTTCCAAACTTGTATGAATTTATTTCTACTAAGAGATATTTAAAAGAATGTTGGTGACCAGACAGTAGACGGTAGCCACTGACTATTTTTTTTTTTTCTACTATGGAAGTCAATGGCTACCGTCAACTGTTTGATTACCAACAATCTTTAAAATATCTTCTTTTGTGTTCAACAGAAGAAATAAACGCATACAGGTTTGGAACAACTTGAGGGTGAGTAAATAAAGACAAAATGTTCATTTTTGGGTGAACTATCCCTTTAAGAGAAACAAATCAAACTCTTCAAAACATTTGGTGGGATCCCCGTACTTTTGGGAGGTATCTTAATAAAGGAGACCAGAGAGTGGTCTACAGAGGGGCACACTGACTAAATCTTTCTAAACAAGATAACTCTCTCTTTCTTTTGACGTCCTCCCTCCCTCTTCTCTTTCTCACTCCTTGCACAGCAGAGTTGGGTCCAGAGTCCTAACCGAGTCTGCTGGGCCCTTAAGTGGCTTTGCGATATCAGAATTGATAGCGCCAAAGCCTTAATAGCTATTTCTCTGTAATCTTTCCTATGAAAGGCTAAACTATAGGCTATGGATTAGTTTGGAGAAAAGGATGGCAGGAAAGGAGGAGGGAGGGTTCTCAATCAGAATTAGACATCTAGAAGTGACAAAGCTCTTTATGGGCTGAGGAGATAATCTTTGATTGAGCACCAAGATGTGACAAACGAAAGGAAATTTTGGGGGGCGCACAAACAACAAACAGGCCAACCGAAGAAGAATGCAATTTTTATTATGTTAGCGTTGGATTGGAGGGGGAAATTCTGACTTAACGTGAAAAAGAATTGTGTTTAATTGTACTGTATGTGCACTTGTAGTGTACTTCAAATCTTAAAAGTATATTTTTAAAAGACTGTACTTGCAGATAATATAACATTGATTAAATAAAAGCCCACTTAAGTGTACTTAAAGAGAATATCACTGTTTCTTAACACACTTAAGTACGCTTTTAAAAAGTGCACGTTGTAATAATGTCAAATGCATTTTTAATCACTGTTTTAATTGTACTTGTAATTTAAAGTACACTTAATTTGATGTGTTGACTGACATACCAAAGCACATCAAAAAACTTGATTATAATTTTAACTGTAATGTGCTATTTGAAATGAATGCTAATATATTTTAAAAGTACTACATTGCAACTAATACATATTAGTTTCAACAGAAATTACATTAAAGTATTTATGAAATTACATAAAAATTGTACTTAAGTCCAAAAAAGCACTCTAAATTTTGACTAAAAGTGCATTTAATATAATATATTTATTATTGTAAATAACATGCAATTAAGTCAAAAACATTACATTAAATTCACAATTAAGTCTTTTCTTTTTAAATATATTGACAAAGTGTACATTTTCTCAAGGGTTTTACTTCGAGGCTGTTAATGCTGGTCTCTACAAACTAACCATAAGACAATTTGTTCTAGGTCTTTTTTTAATGCTAGGAACTCTTTAAAAAAAAGGTCCTCTGGATTCAGAGTGAAGAATTCTTTAGAAAGGTTTGATATCTGGGACAAGAGTTTGCAGAGAGAACCAGGACATATCAGTTTGGCAGAAACTGAATGTATAAAACATCCAAGACTTTTCACATTGAAGTATCCCAGGATTCTAGAAGCATGCTGATGTAATCTTAACAGATGCCACAGTGTTTTTAATTAATTAATAAGACACTGAGGCATTTCTGCGCCTGGAAATGTCTAGACATGTTACCATTAAGGTGTGAGAGTCAATAGTGTCTGGATGTACTATAGGTTCTTGCTAACATTAGCAACTTCTGGAAAATGTTACTTCACCCTTTGTCTCTTTCCACATCTAATGACTGTCCTCGCTTTCTTTGTGGACTAAAGGCGAAGTTATTAATATCAAAACTCTTTTAGTTTCACCTTCTTAGGAGTGTGAAGTTATAATGTAGTTGAGGTATCTGAAACACTGCACTTTTTTGCAAAGCATACACTTTTTAGTAAAACAAATTATACTGGAAAAAGTGCTTATATTTCAAATAAAATGAAATCATCATGCCATATAATCGCTCTGAAAACAAAATACACAGTAACTTAACCTGCAAAAGGAGCAATATCAAGCACAAAGATGTTAACATATGATAACATGAGCCTAATATGTGATTCTTACAATCGCATAAATGAAACAGAATTTTCCTTCTAGGTTCGAAATGAAAGAGTTTGATGTACTACTGTTTGTAGATAGACCTACTCTAATTTTCAGAACCCAAAACTCATTTGGCCACCAACATTTATATGATATAAAATCCTGCTTGGCTATTTTATTTTATTTTATTTTATTAAAGGGGTCCTGCTTTTTTACAAAATTTACTTGACTGTCATTATTAGACTCAGGCTATTATGCTCTCTTTTGTTTTACATTTTCAACTTTCTTCAGTGAGTAATGTTGCTGTTTGAGCATGAAAAAAGGTCTGCAAAGTTACAACGTCCACTCAGAAGAGAGTTATTTTCTATGTCAGTAAGCTTCCGAAACACCTCGATTGTAGTCTTGAGTTTGTTGTTGTTTTATTTTCTTGAGAACTGGTTGAGATGAGATAGTAGTGTGTATTCGCCACATCCAAGAGATGCTGTTTTTTGATGCTGTTCATGGATTTTTTTTTTTTTTTTTTTTTTTAAGGTTCCTGATCACTTCAGTCCAACCTTAGCGGTTCAGGTAGCAGATTTCAGATCGTTTGGGGAAACTTTTTAACAATGTAATGCAGTCTTTGAAAAGAAGCTGTCATTGAAGAATTGGGCAGTGCTTACTGTATTGGTCCTGACAGCAAACCTAACAAAGACTTAAAAGGGACATATCATGAAAAACTGACTTTTTCCATGATTAAGTGCTATAATCGGGTCCCCGGTGCATCTACCAAACCCAGAAAACCTGAAAAGTGACAACCAAGTAACTTTGTTTTGGTAAGCCTTTCTCTGCAAGCATGTCAAAAATGAAGCCGATCAGATTTCGCTCCCCTTCTGACGTAGGAAGGGGATCATATTATAATATCACCGCCCCTTAATCTGCACGTTTACACCCACACCGCCGCCATTTGGTTTTTGCAAGTGACAACAGTGTAACCAGTTCTAACACAATGGCAAAAGTTCAAGCAAAGCATGCAAACTGTTCTGTCGTACAGAACACCATTTGATAAAAAAAACGTCACAGCTATCTTAAAAAGACCTCAGGGAACTGTGTCAACTTGTGTAAAAGTTAAGTCGATGAGATTAATAAATGCAACTCCATAACAACTCCATAAATGTATCCACTCTAATATTTGCAACCTCTTCCTGAGTCTCTCTGTAAGGCTGCACTCCGCTGGTTATTTCTGCGATTTTGGATGAATGAAATTCGCGTTTTGTTATTGCCAGAGTATCCTGAACGGAGGCGGGAGCACCAGCTCATTTGCATTTAAAGGGACACACACAAAAATGGCGTGTTTTTGCTCACACCCAAAAAGGGGCAAATTTGACAAGCTATAATAAATAATCTGGGGGGTATTTTGAGCTGAAATTTCACAGACACATTCTGGGGACACCATATATTGTGGTTATAGAAGTTATAGAAGTGCAGAGGACAGATCCAATGACTGCCATGGAGACAGCAGTCCATCCCCCATCTTCAGGCTCCATCACTGGAGGTTGTGCATTTGTCATTACCTTTTGTCCCCAGGGATCCCTGCTGGCTTGTTGACTAACAGACAAATTAGACCTCATCATCCTTTCTGCCCAACCCGGTCCATCTGATATGGACACCACCGTTAGAACAATTACAGTCAATATAAATTATATTTTCCTGTGGACCAAGGTTTAATGAAGGATGTCCGTAGAGAAGGACTAATATGCATGTTCACCTTCAGTCCTTGCAAACAAAGTACTCTAAAAGGACAAATGTGAGCCAAAGTTCCAATGACATACAGTCATCAACATGGACAACAGAAGACCATGCTAATGTAAAGTGTACAAGCATTTTTGATGTTTTGATTTGGCAAATTTGATGAATAGTGGCAACCACATGCCGCCAGTCTACCTTCTCTATCAAAGAGGCAAACAAAACTACTTATAATGTCTGTGAGATAGAGCTTAGGATCAATAGAGATCATAAGACTGACTGACTGATCCCATCACTTTATTATGTGTAAATCTGAATGTGATTCATGAGAAAACCCCCAACCACTGTCCAGCGTTCACTGCTCATGTGACACCCCCCTCCTTTTCTTATGCCCCCAGATGGTTGGGTGTTTATTTAAATGAGATTGATCCTATTTGCATCTCCGTACAGCTGTGCATGGGGATGTGACTGACATGAGTCAGTCACTGAAGACGGCCCATGGCCCACCAGCTAGCGGGACCTCATGCAAATTCACAAATTATGTAAAGAGACACAAGAAGGGGGGAAATCCCAATGGATTACATCAATGTTTGAGCAAATTAAGTTATGTAGCCGACTCATAGTTGAATTTATTTAGGTTTGTTAAATGTCTTCACATCATGTCAGCATCAATCTCTCCTTACGGACTTTAATTAATTCTACATTATTGAGTGATGCTGCATTACACAAATTTACAAACCCTGACTTTTGCATGCATATTGAAACCATGTATTGTAGGGGGAAAAGAAAAACGTTTTTATCTGTTCAGCTGCAAGACCCCCTTGTGAAAAAGAAGTGGGTTTAATTGTATTGAATGTGCACTGGTAGTGTACTTCAAATCTTAAAGTGCCCCTGTTATGCTATTTTAAAGGCTCCTAATTTTGTTTTGGAGGTCTCATACAGGTTTACAGTACATGCATCAAATTTCATTTTCTCATAATATACATTGCACATCACTTTTTTCAATGATTCTCAAACGACTCAACGGATGAATCTGTCTCTGTAAATCCCTTCTTTCCGTGAGCCTACTCTGCTCTGATTGGTCAGATGGCCCAGTTTGTTGTGATTGGTCTAGCGCGTACAGCACGTTTCAGAAGCTAAACGCCCATTACCATAACTGAACTTCAGCTCTGTCCGGAGGCTTCCTAAAACTCAGCGATTGTACACACTGTAAAGACAGTAACAATGACCTTGATTTTACCACATCAATATGAGCGCAAGTCCGATAATGAAACATTGGAACTAGTTATTCAACCCGAACCACCATCACAAGGACGACTTGAGCAGGACGTTTCTCAGTTATACGCTACTCAGTTTGAGGTACATTATGAGATGTTGCAACTGTAATTCCTCAGCATCAGCATTAACAAGTGAATGTCCATCAACAAACCGATGTGTATATTTCTAATTCATTAAGGTGCACATGTGGGAACTGTATCAATAACGGTGCATAAATTAGCCGAGCACTAACGTAACAAATCTTGCTCCATCCTTTATCTTTACTCAAAGTAGTAAGAACGACAGACAATCTGCATTAATAGACACAGTTTTAGGTAATAGTGGCCCACAGCTGATTAGCAGAAGTATTTCAGTAAGACAGTAAAGTGAGTAAGCCGGTTAGTAATATAAACACACAATATAAAACACAAAACTACGTATTGTGAACACCAGGTAGAAAATATATACATCAAAAACGTTTACATTCACATGTACACATGTACAACTGCATGAAACAGAATAATAAAAATAAAAAAATAGGGGAACTTTAAAAGTACATTTAAAAAAGAAGCACACTCATTGCTTTATTACACTTGCTTTAAAGTACACTTATTTTGATGTGTTGACTATTGAAGCTTGTTTGTATTTAAACATATTTGGAATTGCACATCTGTAATGATGATGTTGCAATTTAAAATATAGTATAACTCAATATAACTCAATATGTAATATCGACATAACACACTACAGTTTAATGTTTACATGTGCTGTTAATGCATCAAAATAAGTTGACATCTTTCAGTAGAAATTACATCAACATTTATTTTAGTTAACCTTAAAAGTTTGCCAGTACATTCGGCAGTAAACTTTAACAATATTTCAAAGACAATAGAAGTATATATAGTATATGTATTTTCATTCCATTGTAATTACTACGCAATTAAGTGTCTGAAAACAGAGTTTGCTCTTAAGTATATTCTTTTAAAGTATATTATTAAGTGTACTTTTTTTTTTTTTTCACTTTAAATTTTGTCCTTTTAATTCTAGTTTATTAGCTCAAGACCAGGAGAGTGCTCTCCAAAAATTTAAAATATTATCTTTTAGCATATAAATGTAGCACATTTTGCCATTAAAATGTAAAAAAAAAAAAAAATTCTGGGAAAAATGGACCAAAAATACTGATGATTCACTTTTCACTCATTCGCGTTGTCCAATCAAATGCTCTCTATAATGATAATGTACCCTAATACCACATGCTTCTGGCTAGCAATAGCAAGTAGTGAGTAACTGGCACCGCTATGACATATGCTATTACTAGCTACTTAAAAAAAAAAAAAAAAAAGGCATTTTAATATGTCCATTTCCTGTTTAAAAAGGAAATACATCAACACTGTACTCGTAAACTGATTTCATTGGGCCTTAAAAACACATTTGCTCTGTTCTTAAACAAGACTGGTACCTGGCTGGTATGTTATTCCACCCTTTGGCTATTGCCATGGCTGACTGTCTTATTGCATAATGATTGGCATGATTTAAGATACCAAAGCCCCGCTAAGAGGTCTCACAGTTGCAGTTTTCCCCTGCGCTGTACCCAAATGTGTGTTTAGTGGCCCCACAAGGCAATCACACTGAGTTATTGATACAAAGATGCAAAAAAGAAAGTTGACAGCATATTTAGATGAAAAAATGTGGCAATGAGGGAAGCAGATAAAGCTTGTAGATCATTAGCACATTGAGCCTGACAGAAAAACATGCCAGTGAGTCAAATTCTTTACTTTCTAACATCAACCTAATTGATTAATAATAATGCTAATATGAGATTTTTACACTTTCATCACACATTCCTTTGTCTCTTAACTGCACATAGTTAAACGTACTGTATGCCCCTGTAGATATTACATAACATACAACTTCTCTTCCCTCAGTAACATGCTGTACCCGAACTACGCAAATTCCAGTCCCCCACATGCATTTTTCCACTGCGACTCTCACTAGATGCGCAGAGGGAGCATATTGTGGCGTAATGTGCTCTAGGTACAACAAAGACTGCAGCGTTATTGGCCCTGCACTGGCATTGGTGAGTCAGAGAACGCAGTTGGAGACTGCTGACTCCCCATTGAGAGAACATAAGCTCCGTTGCAGAGCTCGTGTGAGAGATCCCCCCACCACTCGCTAATGCGTGTTGCCAGATTAACAATTCAAACCTTTGTGTGCGTAATCTGCCTGTCGAGGCACCAGCACGAAGCCTTGTGTTTTTTGTTTTAAATAGTGAAAAAGGAGCCAAGGGGGGTAAATGTTTCTAGGAACATTATGTCTGTTTCAGGACCATCAGCCATCAGAGTGTGTGCTGAAGCAAGTGTGTTTGTGTGATTAGTTAAGTATCTGAGAAATTGAGTTTGAGGGTGTGTATTTTTAATTCTGTTTGAGGGTGATTTGAAGTATTTGTCTTGTTACATTTGTGTCAGTGTTCATTTTTTGTTTTGCTTTAATAAGATTTTGTCGTTAAACATAAACGTCCTTTTAAAGTTGGCATGAAAAGGAAATTCACCTCACCTATTTTGTAAATGCATGTTATTGATATTATTGTGAATGATTCATCCATGGATGTTTAATTTTTTTTAATGTTTTGTTTGACCTTGTAATTTTTGATGAAAATATCATAGCTCAATCTTCCAGGGAAATGACAAACTTCTCTCTGGTGAAGTATGCAAGACTTCTCCAATCATTTTGTCTGCATAAACCCAGCCCTTTCTTACAGTCAACTGCAAGCCCGCATTCAGATCTGCCACTGAAGGATAGAATCAACCTACTTTCTTGTTTTCTTTCCGAAAATGAGTTTCACTCAGATGTATATTACATTACAGAAGAAAAGATCCGTCGCTACTTCCATAGCTTTATGACTTTCAATTAGTCAATATTTTGTGTATATATATATTTTTTCAGTTCAATCGACTGCAAGTTTGGATTCAGACGATCTGACTCCATCCAATCAACAACCTACAGATAGAACCAAGTCAAGTATTTTTTCGATAATTTTTATAATGATTTCACTCAGGAACGTCACAAATAAGGGATAATGTACATCCAGACGGTTGTTATTTGAGAATAAACCCCCAACAGGGTGATGAGGACCCTGAAGCAAAGCAGAGGTTTATCAGATGCGTTTGTATGAAACAAGAGAGAGTGAGTCCACGCTACTGGATGGCATAATTAAATAACTACTGAGTTATCGACTGAGTTTTAATATTTTATTAGCTCACCAAAAGCAAAACTTCCACGAAGAAAAAAACGTTCCTAGCAAGCGTATAGCACTGCTGACTTCAGTAACCCGGATGAGCCTGCGTTATCTGTTTTCGCAGATAGCACGATTGACCAATCAGAATCAAGTTTTCCACAGAGCAGTGTAATAAAACTTATTAAAAGACCTGTCACTGCTTGTGTTACATCGTGACTTAACAATTAGTCAAAACGTTGTCTTTCAACTTCATAAATTTTAGTCTATTTCACTCTGACTATAATTTTGTCTGATGAGGTGCGCGAATCGGCAACATAATCTGTGCCAGTGTGTTTCCTCATAAAGTATGAGGGGATGGAAGGAAGCCCCACCTACAGTCCCGCCACTGAGGATGAGCTATACCTGGCCTCTGGGGGAATTATTATTAATATCTGGAAGTGGAAGAGAGGATATTTCCATGAGTCTCCCGTCCCCGCTGGTTCCACCCAGTTTCCAGTCTCCTTCATCTCCACTGGTCCTGTCCAGACTTATATGACTCCAAAGATCCCACCCACTGTCCCTTCTCTCCCACCCACCTCTTCTACCAAATACAGCCAGTCCTTCTGCCCCGCCTCTGCTGGTTCCCTTCAGTTCCTCGGCTTTCCCTCTGTTGACTCAACTCTGCTGTGTGGATCTGCCTCGGGTGTTCTTGTCTCCAGCGCCGCCTTGGCAAGGGGATCCCCTGGCTCCACCTCCAGCCACCGAGCCCGTCATTCCACCTCGGCTTGTCGACCAGTCGGCTCCTTCCTCCATCGGCTCTTCCTTACAGCTCCACTTTGGTTAGATGTCGCTCTGCCTGTGCCACAGACTTCTGGGGTATAGCTGTGCTCCATACCTCCACCCCTTTGACTGTGATGGGCTCCGCCTTCCCTCCGGCTCCACCTTGGTCCTCAGTCCCACCGGCTCTGCCTCAGTTCTCTGGCACCCTGGCTCCACCTTGGATGCTTGTCGCTCCTCCTACTCTCCTCTCCTCCCTGGCTTCTCCCACAGTCTTCGGTGCCCTGGGCTTCTGTTTCCTGCTCTTTGCCAGCTCCTCGTTCACCTCCGAAGCCCCCTCCCTCCCTCCTCAGGTGGACTCGTTATGGCACGAGGACACGCCTTCCGGGAGGGGGGAATAATGTCACGTGTATGTTCTGTTTTAGTTTTGTTTTCAGGCATTGCTATGTTTTGCCTGAGTTTCCAGTCATTGTTAGTTTCCCTGGTTGGAAATGAGTTCCTTCACCTGTTCGTACTTCCTTTGATAACTCTCCCTGTGTGTTTAAACCCTGAGTTCTGTCTGTTCATTGTTCCATGTCGTCTTTAGTTTTATGTGGTTGTGTTATGTCATTCTGCTGGAGTTTCTCCCACGTTGTCCTTGTTGGATTTATTAAAGACTGTTTTGTTTGGACTCCGCATCTTCTTACGCTTCATCACAGTCACCAGTATGTGACAACAGTATGTTTTATTAGAATCGTTACAATTATATTTTCATAAAACTTCATTTTCACTATCATTGATGAAATCAAAACTTTTCTTAATGTACTGTAGGGTTAAGAGTGATTTGTATGAATGTGAATCTTTATCTTTCTCACCCTTTTGATTTCCTCATTATATGTGTTGTGTTTTATTTGGTTTGTGTATGCCTGTCCCTTTCTTGCACTCTCTCCATTTGTCTCTAGTGTGAATAGTTTGTGATGTTGTGGTGGGCTTGTTTGTTCCTCCGTTGCCCTCCAGCTAGCTATTTTGATTGGGTTTTTGTTTTACTCTGAGGTTGTGAAGAAGACCCACAGGCCTTCTCAAGCAGCGCTTGATATTCGCATTGGAAAACAGCAGAGGAAAGCCTTAACTTTGCAAATACATGAAGGATAATACAAAATAAAGCTCTGCAGTGTCTCTCTCTTTCTCTCTCTGGCTCTCTGATTAGGGGGCGTCACAAAGAATGGACGTGCTGTTCTTCAAACCGGCACTGTGCTGTCAACAGCAGCTTTGGCAGAGTGGAATCAGATAAGGGGCCCAAAGCGGAGCTGCGCGAGGAGGAAGCCTGGCCACATGACTGCCACTGGAAGTCAAAGTTTTTGTCCTTCAGCTGAACTTTGGCTCACTTAAAGAGCCAGTGTGAGGGGGTCCAATAGCCGTAACTGACAAGACGGGTGCTTGGCATATAACTTTAGCCGACACCTTACAACATGTCAGCACGTGTATAGGAAGGGTAAATATGGGTGAAACACAGACAGACAGGCAGACAGACAGACAGCTCACTGTTCCATTAGGACAAGTTCAAAGGGTCTTAAATATTTGCTTACTGATTAACTTTGTGATTGTTTGAATAAGCATGTGTATAGAAATGTGTGTGTGTGTTTGTGTGTGTGTGTGTGTGTGTGTAATGGATAGCATGTAGTGATGCCTTTGGCATAAATGAGTGAATCAATACTGTGACCTGACTTGACCTCAACTCATGTGACCCAAAACTCTAAGAGTGCTAAATGTTTGCTTAACGATTAGGTTATTAATTTAGTACTTTTCAAAGTAAAAGCATACAAACTGTGCATCTATGTGTGTACGACAGATAGAATGCAGGACAGTAAAAGTCACAGAAAAAGACAAACATTTGAAGTAGTCAAACTGACTTTGTAGTTATTATGTCCCCTGAACTCCCCTGAAATAGATACATGAAGCACAGCTAAGACGTCACTTATAGCCTACCCCTTTTCCACCAAGGTAGTGCTGGTGCTGGTTCGGAGCTAGAGCCTAGTTTCAAATCGGTTCTTTGTTTTTCGACACCCAAAGCACCAGCTCTGAACCAGGAAAAGTGGTTCTTAAGTAGCACCAAAACATTGCTGGGCTAGAAGTAAGAACCGCTTGAGTCAGGGGCTGGGGGCGGGGTTACCGTGACCAACTGGTGGTCAACAATGGCACCAAAAAAAGCGGTCACAAGTTTCTGTTCATCTTGAACAGAAACTTGTGACTGCCATTTTTTAAATAGTAGCTAATCGAGCTAATAGCATCTTGATTGTAATCTCCGTCTATGCAAGTTACGGCGAGCTGCACGAACGCATTGTATTTGCCGTGTTTGGATGCCGATGTAGGTTCACAAAGCCATGAGCACCAATAGTAAAACAACGACCGTCGTTGTTGATGGAAGGCTTGTTCGAGATGCATCGGAGCGGCACGGACCGATCAGAGCTGCAGGAGTGTTTGGAGAGCATACGACTCCTTGTGCTTTTGGATCGCTTTTGCAGTGCTTTGATGTAATGAGCCGATCGGTCTGCGAGAAGCCGAACCATCTCGAATAAGCCTGGTGTGTTTGTGTTTGGCGCTGCCACGCTAGCGTTGCTGGGCAACATGAGATGTATACAGTGACATAAGATCTGGCTCTGTGGTGGCTCTCTGGCCTGTGGAAAGGCAAACTGGTTCTTAGAAGGCTCGCCACTCGAACCAACTCTGAACTGGCAATAGCTCTGGCTTTGAACCAGCACCCGGTTCATGCTGGTGGAAAAGGGGTATTACAAACCAAATAGCTTTCTGATGGTCGGCACAACAAATTAGCGTGACCAACTTTTTTGCCCAATGCGAAACTTTTCGGATTTCTATTGGAATGACTTGATTTTGCCCAAATAAATGTGTAAATGTGTCCACACCTTAAGTCAAGCATTATTGTCATTAAATCAGGTGCACAAAGAGGGAAAAATGTCAATAGAAATACTGTATGCCCTGATAAAATATCAGCATATTACACTATAGTACAACTATATTTTTACATTCTAAAGAAAATGTCGTATCCTAAAATGTCTAAGGTGGTTTCCAGTGTGTTGCCAAGGTTTTCCGAGATTGTTTCCGTAATAAGTACTCTTTGAAAAAGTATGCTAAAGTGTATTTCTTTTTCTCAAATGAACTTCTTGTGCGGTGTGGCTATTGCTCACACTAATAAATTGAAAGGGAGCTCATTTTTTATTTCTGAAATTTGTCCAGCAATGAAGTTAAAATATTTTGGAATAATTTGGGATAAATTCGGATTGCATTTAATTTCATCATACATCAATTTACTCACCAACCAATTCACAGTTATCTTATTTTTCAGTCATCATCACGCATAAACTAAAATGGCCAAAGGCTCTAATGTGAGTATGTTAGTGTGCTTTCAGATTATGTGCAGAGAACAAGGTTCTTTGGAGGATGCTTAAAATGCCTTAAAATCCTCTGAGGACAAGTGAAGAAACCATGTGTTTACAGGCATTAGTCTCAGACAGACACACTCCTTCTTGTGATTATTATGCAGCATCACAACAGCCAGCTAGAGAAAACATTATTTCACTAAGGGAGTAAAGTAGTAGGATGAGAACATGAGTGGCTGCACGCTGCATTAAGATGCTCACTGCCAGTTTGGGGGTGGGGGAATAGTTGGGCATGCATACTTTAAATAAGCACCAAGCAATCGTGAAACACTCACATGCACTTGCAAAAGCAGACAAACATGGAACGAAACAAATGCATGCACTACCTGACCCGTTTCATACACCTACACTCACATCAGAGGATGGAAATATAAAAAAACACACAATCTCGAAACTTCCACAAACTGCATCCTTCTACTTAAAATCCCTCACACATGGACAAACACTCAGTCAAATGCACAGTGATTTCCCATGGTGCACTGAGCTGGAATGCTGATCTGGCTCAGACTAAGTTGCCAATTCCTATTATGGAGGTTACCAGACTGACATTCTGGTTGCCACCGTGAGGGGAGGCATGAAGACTGCATATCAAGCTCAAGAGCCTAGGCCAGATACCTCCAGTGGAAAGCTCAGCTCTGGGATTATGGCCTTGCACTCAAGATGCCCTTGGCTCATAATGTGGGCTGGAACAGGTGAGTATGGGTGAAAGCCTTGGCCTGACATTAACCCAAAGGCTTTTTTACACCATGATTAATGGGCCTTGCTCAGTTTGTCACAGTCTCTAGTTTGCTATTAACCGGGGTCTTTAATTTTCTGGGATAGAGTGATTGAGAATACACTCTTATTAAAGGTTCCAATTACAAACAAAAAGAGATTTTCGGCCTGATGCCATTGGAGAACACTTCCACAACGAATATTTTATTTTATCCATTTACTCACTGGTGTAGTGCTGTGAACACTGGTGTAGCTGTCTTTTTTTTTTTTAAAAGTGTCCCTATTGTGCTATTTTTTTATTATTTTTTTTACCTCCTACCATAGGTTTATATGCATCCAAGTAAAAAAAAAAAAAACATTTTATTTGCATATCACCTCATTTCTCAAAGAGTCTGAAAATGGTCCATTCAAAGAGTCAGTCTATGATTGGTCTACCGCTACTGAGCGTGTCGGAAACTAAAAGCCTATTACCATATCTGAATTTGAGCTACAGAGGCTTCCTCAGCACTTGATACACAACAATGCGAACGATGGTGTTGGTTTCTCTGTATCAATTCCAGCACGAGTCCTCTTCCTTTGGAAATGCATGCAAAGGTGATTTCCAGCACTGGAAACAGCATCTTCTCAACATGTCGACAACACAAACCAAACTCTTTCAGACTAAAGCCCTATTCACACGGGATAAGTATTACCTGGTGACCTCTAGTCATTTGTAATAATTGCGGAGGTTGTCTGTGATCTTAATCCTGTGCGAATCAACCATGTCTGTAATTTGTGAAGTAAAACTTCTCCCGCAAATGACCTACCATATTTCCCCAAACACAGAGTTCCTGTAATAATATTACTCCCGTGCGAATCAGCATCTCTGTGATTTGGCGGGGTGGTATATCATTTTTTCAAGGTTTTTGTTTCCTGTGCGCCTTTTTATCCATCTTTCGTGAAGAATGGAGGCTGCGTTTAAGTGTTTTGATAGTATTTTGGGTGCTATCATTTCGCTATACAATACAACTGGAAAGCTGAAAACCATCAGAAGAGTGTAAACAAAAAGAATGATTAGATGGATGACATGTACTGTAGGCCTATAGCAGCATGCGGTAAGGAACATTCTTCTGTTTATGATATATACAGCTAGACCTATCGACAAGACATTTCCAAGCAATAGCCTATTGACATCATATCCGGGAGATAAGTCAGTAAATTAGAGTAAAATCACAGGCTTTGCTTATCCTGTGCGAATGCGCCACACAAAATTCAGATGTGAATTCAAATTCATTTGTCACACAACTTTGCAGACCTTTTACAGCTATATTACACACTGCATGAAAGTAATATTCAAAAAAGCATAATAGGGGCACTTTAATATCTTGATGTTTTACAGTCACATTTAGCAGATTAAAGTTGGGCGATAATATAGTTCACATTTTGAAATTATATCAAGCAGTTGATTTTTGCTATATGGCATATATATATATATATATATATCGCTTTAAGTCAGGAGACTCAGTGCCTGTTCAATAGACAGTGGCTTCAGTCTAAAGGTTACGACCTCGTAAGTCCCATGGTTTAGTGGTCATTTACAATTAAATGAGTTTTGCATTTAGACAAGAAGGAAACGATGATGGTAAACTAAGAGATCATGACACGATGAGGGTCTGTTTACAGATAATAGTTCTGCATTTATATTGTGAGTTTGCTTTTTCGGTTGTTGGTTCTCATACATGCATTAGTAATCGGCTCTTTGGCCAGTGCAGACTGTGACTCTGTGCCCTGTGGCTATGACTTCTTAGTTCTCTGACTTCATAAATTCTCTCTGTTCAACCCATTGACTTCAATCACAAGACCCAGTGCACTGGCATGCATCCTGCAGCCTCCTTTGACATTGTAGATTTTCGCATTCAAGTTTTGATGGACAAGGCTGTACCATTCGAAATATGCTGTTTGTTTGTTAGTTTTTTTTATTCATCATGTGGATCATGAGCAAGTTTACAAGCATGCATGCAATAAGAAACAGTCAATCATACACGTAAGCCCAAGAGTGCCAAATCTCCATTCACCATAAGCAAACATACACATAGATATGCATGAACACACGAACCAAAATGCCATTCAAGGTAAAATCAATTCCACTTGTGGAGTGTGTGAATCTACAAAAAAAAGAAAGAAAGAAAAAAAAAGTAATCTGACAAACAATCCATTATTCATGGGGAAGTGCACAATTATCAAGGCTTACAGTCAAGCACTGCACACCCCATGCTTGAGCTTTTAAGGCAGCGTGATAGTAACATTCCCTTCTTTACTCTTTCAGTCATCTGTTTCTTCACTCTATCCACATTCTGAGATGACAAAGAAGGATAAAGATGGAGGACGGTGCTGTGGTGTTATATCTTTTAGCTATGTGTTCTTGACGTCGCCTCAGTTTGGAAAGAGGAACAAGAAAGTGTGGATGACAAATATAAATATATATATATATATATATATATATATATATATATATATATATATATATATATATATATATATATATATATAGAGAGAGAGAGAGAGAGAGAGAGAGAGAGAGAGAGAGAGAGAGAGAGAGAGAGAGAGAGAGAGAGAGAGAGAGAGAGAGAGAGAGAGAGAGAGAGAGAGAGAGAGAGAGAGAGAGAGAGAGAGAGAGATACAAGGCTCTGTGTGACATGGCAGAATTTACAGTCTGCAGAAAATCCCAGTTGACCTAAATGCAGCCCAGGGGGGATTGCAAGTGTGTTTGTGCACCAGTTATGTGTGTGTCCTCAAAAATTTGGATTAGAATAGTCAACAGCAAAAAAGATGTGACATCAAATGGCGTAGTAACATTGTCCAACAGCGATACCAGAGTTTCTCTTTTGCCTCCCTTGATCTTAATGCATTCCCACTGAGATCCTGTAGGCGGGAATGTGTGAGGAGGCAGTGGCTTCACATTGCTGTGATTGGCTGATTAATATGTCAGTGCACTAATGTTTGCACTCCTCAACCTCATTTGAACTGTTGGAAACTCTAAATAATGCTGAAAAATTCATAGTCTAGTTCCAAACTAAATGCAATAGAAACAACATGTATCTAACACTGACAACAATATTTGAACAATATGGCCAAGCCCTGCACCAAACCATCAAAGAAACAGAAACTACTGCAGAACGCCATTTCAGGCTTTCTGTGTTTTCACTGTTGTGGGCACTATTATGCAACTCCTGAAAGAGTGCTAAATCAAAAAGAAGATTTTGAATTTGAATGATCAAAAATGATGCCGGTGGCTGGCAACTTTTTTTCAAAAACGCTGGAGGGGAAAGAGTTAAGACTAAGTTTAAAAGGGACTATAACCATCTTGTCCTATGTGTTCAACCAGCTTTTAATAGCTTAAATAAAATAATAATAATAATAATAATTTTTCAGTTAACAATAACACTGGAATTTATATTAAAGGAAAGTCCACCGCACACCATCAGTGCTAACATGCATTAGTATGCACATGTGAGCGCAGCAAGAAAAGAAGCAATTAGCAGATGAGACAACAACAGGCCTCGCCGAAGAGAGCGACTGATATCAAAGATGCTGTAAACAGTAAACACGTCTCCCTCGGAGGTGACGGTGAAAGATGGCATGTTGTGCTCTTCCAGGGGCAGCTCACAAAATAAACGCATGTGGTCTTTGCTGTTTACTTCAAAAGTGTCTAGTATCTACTTGCTCCCATATTTCTGGAAGATGTAAGATGCTCAACTTTAATTCTTATGATGCAATTCAGATAGTGTTCAGGGCCACCTAGTGAGATTGAACAGCATGAGTGGCATCTACACATCGACACACACATCGATAATAAACTAAACAGGGCTGGCAAATGTGCTACAGCCCCCAAGTGAATCCGTCTCCTCCCATGCTACATAAGGTGAGCATTTCTCAAACGCTGGTCCTTATTCGCTCAATTTCTCCAGCGCACCGTGGCAGCAGCAGTAATCTGCCCTAGAGACAGAGTGGCAGGCCTGAAATGCGCGCACACACACACACACACACACACATAAACAGAGCACTACGCCATGTGGTGTGGGATCCACCTGATGGATATCTGTGCGGCCAGCGTTAAATCCAGCACTAACTGTGGCTCTCTGGGCATTTGATTGGCAGATATCAGATCAAGAGAAAACAAATGAACTATGCAGCCTTCAGTACAGACAGACTCCTGTACAGCTGCTCTCTTCTGTTAGTCTGTTCATCAACAGCAACTGGAATGATTCAGTCGCATTGTAATGTTGACTGAAAACCTTTTTTCTTAGACATATTGAAACACAGAAACTCAACAAATCCAGGCAATCAAACATCCACACACACATTTCAAATTCTCGTTACCCTGCACAGACAGAGCAGCTGTCACCATTATGTTTAGGGGCTGTTTACACGACACCATTTTCAACTAAAAACATTAGGGATGTCCCGATCAGGTTTTTTTGCCCTCGAGTCCGAGTCCGAGTCATTTGATTTTGAGTATCTGCTGATACCGAGTCCCGATCCGATACTTAATACATAAAAAAAGAATAAAGAAGAGCGAAAAAACAGATCCAGGATGTTCCTTATTTTTTATTTAATTCACCTTATTTTAACATTCAACAACTCTGTTAACAAACAGAGCACTTCTGTGAGGTAGCTTGAACAATCAAGTAATACATAAATTCTTCACTTTTGGACTTTAGTGCAACAGTAAATATAAAAAAAGTCTAATATATAAACAAATAGCACCTCAACTTAAAATACCCGGCAGGCATGTAAACAAATAAAAAATAAAAGTGCTACAGTGTTTGCAAAGCCAGTAATGTGCTTTTAGGAACTGCACTCCTAACTCTTACGCCGGTTTCACACTGCACTGTTAAAACAGAGCGTGCAGTGCGTATTTTTTTCGCCGCCCATGTTAACAGATTAAACCAGGCTTTAGAGCATTCACACCGCGCGCAGAGGTGGCGCGGCAGTGCGTAGCAGAGCAGAAGTGCCGCGATCGTTTCGGCGCTGAGTCTATTTTTGCTGCGCCGCTTTTGCTGAATTAAAGTGACAATACATTGATCATGGCCATAATACACCGCAGTTTTATCCAAAAAGTGCATTGATGATATCTATTGTGTTTTAAACAGTCAATCAAATGACCAACAGCAATTTAAAAAGAAAACAAATGTCCAAAAACAAACTTGTTGCCAGAACAATAAAAACAAAGATGAACCAAAAGTTATATGAAATTATTAATAAAATAAGCTTCTTGACAAGTCTTTTTTCTTAAATGTATTTGAAAACGAAAAAAAGCAATGCCAACTTATTCATTATAGAGTAGCCTACTCTGTCTGTAGCCTACACAACCCGCGGTTCAGCCGCGCGTGACAAACGCTGCCAGTGTGAAAGCAAAACGCGCGTGTCCTGCTCCTGCTCACCATATGCACTGCTCCTGCGCTGCTTACGCTCTGCTAACGCGTGCAGTGTGAAACCGGCGTAACTCTGTGCCACCGCATAACTATAGATGTGTTAAAAAATAATGAGAATATATATACATATATATCCGAGTCCTGATCGGGAGGTAACGTCCAATTCCGATCGAGTCTGAAAACACGTGATCGGGCCCGATTTCCGATCACGTGATCGGATCGGGACATCCCTAAAAAACATAAAACTTTTTATGCGTTTTGGCCGTTCATTTACACGACAACGGCGTTTTGGGTGCCTGACAATGCAAACTTTTGAAAGTGTAAACACGGGTCTCTGTGTAAACAACAAAAACGCCAATCTCTGAAGACGATGACGTCATGCACATGCGTATTATGTGTTCAGTCTATAGTGTTTCATCACCATCTAACGACCTGACAGCAGAATACAGCGTTTTTAGTCGTTTTCACAGATCCGTGTGAATGGGGATCGTTTTGAAAATGGTGTCGTCTGTACGCAGAAAACTCAAAGGAAAAACTTCTCCGTTTTAAGCATATCGTTGTCGTGTAATCGTACCGTTTACCGTTTGGTTATTTTGAAAACCGGAGACATTTCCCTTCGGTTGTGCCCCTCGTTTACACGCAAACGGAGAATTCGCCTCTGAAAACGATTCTTTCTAAAAACTTCGGCCAGAGTGGAGATTTTGGAAAACTCTGTTTGCACGTTTGCATGTAAACTGAGAAAAACTGAGTTTTAGGCAGTCGACGTCACAGTACGCGACAGAACTTGCACTGCGAAGTCGACCGGAAGTTGAAGTTGAAGTCGGCCGGGTGCCGACATCTTGTAGCAGAACTTCACTTGCGTTAGCATCCCATTGACTCCCATTCATTTTGGCGTCACTTTGACAGCGAATAACTTTACATCTGAGGTGTTTAAAGACTCCATTTGTCCATTATTTATTTCTAAAGATACACGACAATGTATAAAATGCTCCATTACCTTGTAGCTTATGTTATGGACCCGTAGAAGCAGTTTTTGTAAAAGTAGGCTAACGATTGCGTCATAACCACGCGACTCTCTGTCGCACACTAGAGAGATTACCGTATAGACGGGAGGAGAAGCTCGCGGGCAATCGGGGGGACGTGGAGGCAAAATGACAATATAATTAATCAGAATACCTAGCAAAAGTTTCTCCTGCTCCAAGCTTATGGACAGCTCCTACTCACACTCTCCGTCTCTGCAAGATTCGGAAGGGAATGATTCAGATTTCTCTTGGCACAGCTACTAGAAGACAGACGGGTTGCTCACGTGGTCCGTGTAACGCTTTGTTCGGTTTGAGTCTGCGCGTCAGGAAAGGAAGTGCTAAGAAATCGCTGAAAATGGGCTTCACTTGTCTCAATTGAGTTCCAATGGGGTCGCTGTGTCCATTTCTTTTACTGTCTATGGTCAAAGGTGCGACCTATATTTTCGGGATTCTGATTGGCTAACATGGGCTTGAGCTTCTCGTTACACTGCCACCTACAGGTTTGGCATGCTCTTGACGGCATATACACGGGTTTGTGTAAACGAACACTTTTCTGAAAACGGAGAGGGTGAAATGTCCGTTGCAAATAACCAGCCACGTGTAATCTTTGTTCAGATTCCCGCCACTCACCTCCTTGGTCACCGTCTTTAGTAGTTCATATGTGTCAGCTGTTTACTAAATCATCCTCGTTTGTGTTCACTACTTAAGTTGTTCCTTCTCTTGCACTCCTTGTTTGGTCTATGTTGCATTTAGTTTGTGTTGCCCTTCCTGTCTATGTATTGCTATTATTAACCTCATTAAACTTCATATTGGATCTTTATTCTTAGTCTTCATCTGCCTTCCTGCAACCACCCGTGACCGCAGCATATAATTTCCTTCTCTTTTCATATTTATACAGAATCACGGACATTTACACAGGATTATCCGTGTATAAAATGGATCACTTCTATTTTAGATGCACACCTGCCTTAATTGGCAAATATATTTATATTTAAGTGTCGTAAACATTATCTTCAGTTCACACTTAAGTATATTCTTTTCTTTTCTTTTTGTACTCCCCAGAATTAGTACTTTTAAGTTTTTAAAAGTATGCTAAAGTGGGTTACTAAAAATCACCATCAAAATCAAGTGCACGTTCCCTGGACAAAATTGATCTTTTTTTAAAATCAACCTGATGTTTCACTTCAAACCTCAAAATCTTCTAAATTAGTAATAGCTCATTAACTCTCCTTGTTAAAACAATAGTGTCCATAAGTGCAACATGGGACCAGTGTTTTTGTGAGACCTATAAATATAACGACTAGATTACTTGCGATGCTATCAGAGTCTGAAAACATCCTCCTGGACAGTCAAAACTCCTTATTTAGGTATAATAAAAAAGCACAGTAGACGGCATGGCCTAATTTCATCTGACGGTATTTTGAAAACATAATAAAACTGCAATTCCTCCTTGACTAGAAGGCCTTAGAGTCTTTCTTCTATCATCAGCAAGGTTATATAAGGGGAGGTTCATTTGAATAATACCCAAAGCTGTTGAGATTAGTGCTGCAATTGTAAAAATCTAGGATAGCAAAAGTTTCAAATGAATATTGCTATCCATGTAACACTCTTCAACAGTTGCGGGGCAAATCCTCCGAGCACATCCCATGTCAAACCCGTTTTGGCTTTCACACGGGGCTTCCACCGAGGAGATTGCGCTGGTGCCCATGTCAACATAGATGACAGTGCCACATGGAAAGTAATTGTGCCCGGGGTGCCACATGGCATAAATGGGCACACAAACATGCCAGTTAGCCAGAGGCTCACAGAACCAAGAGCTTTATCTGTTGTGTGTGTCTTTAAAATCTTCGTTATTGTGTGTAGGCTCAAAGCTTGAATTCACAATGTTGCACTTAACATGGTTTATGTAATAAATAAATAAGAGGCATTAATGCATGCTGTTTAAATCCAACTGCCATGCCAACTATTATCCCTGAAGTGATTTATTAACTCAATGTTAGTCACTTGTTGAGTAATGATTAAACAGGTGGCACAATGGGAACGCGTTACAATAAAGTTCTGTACCATAACATTAGTTAATGCAACAGCTAACAGGTTAAGTATACATTACCGGTCAAACATTTGTAATAATTATGATTTTTGAACATTTAAAAAATCTTATTCTCACCAAGGCATGCATTTATTTGAATAAAAATACAGTAAAATCATCAATATTGTGAAATATTACAACTCAATAACTATTTGAATGTATTTTAAAATGTAGTGGTGTCAAAGCTGATTTTTCAGAATCATTACTCCAGTCTTCAGTGTCACATCATCCTTCAGAAATCATTTTAGTTTATAATTGATGATTTGTTGCTTAAGAACAGTAACGTTCAACACACAGAATTTATATACACAGAAATATATCTTATTAATTAATGACTTTATCAATTTTATGTCTTGAATTTCATTAAATTGGTTATTAATTTGTAATATTTTTACAAAGTACTAATAAATCTAGAATATATCAAAACAATTATGTGTTAAGCATTATTAACAAACTAAATATCGATTTAAAACATACAAACAGACAAAGTAATAAAGTGGAACAAAGGAACACATTACAAGCAATAAACAAAAACTGCTTTCAGTATTTGAAAGTGCTTTAAGTTTTTCAGATATATTAGGTTATACACTCCAAAAACAATAACTTATACGGGGGCAATATATTATTATATCTTATATACATCTTATATTTGTATTCATTTTGCTAGCATTTACAACACTGCAGAATGTTATGCCAACGGCAAACTAGCTTGCTTGTTGTTAAGCTTAATGGAGGGCTGTTGCCTAAATTAGGCTGGATGTGCATTGAGATTTTTACTAGTGGTTAAATTTCACAGTAGTGACAAACAGTGCCATAGTTTAGAGCAAACACGATTGTTACCTGGCTGTCACTAAGGCCTTGTTTATACCCGGTATTAAAATGTGTTGGTCAATCGGATCCGAAGGAGAAGAGGGAGACACATGTTCCCTGTTTACAGAAGGGGTCTGATGTATTAAAAAAAAAAAAAAAAATTGCATATGCAATTTTTCATGCACATATCGGGATTTATAAAAAAATAAACTGTGTACCGTATGGACACTCAAAAGAATGAGAATATTCTTCTCTGAAAACTTTTCCTGAAAAGTTTTTTATACAATTTTGCTTTTACGGATATTTTGATATACTTATTCTAAAACAAGACAAGGATACTGAATGATTTATAGCAATGTAATGTGATGGCACAAATGGCATTTATACAGTATCTCATACTTTCTTAATGCTTAGTACCGCTACCGTTAAACATGCATCAACTAGATTAGAATATACACAGTCTTCTGGCGCATGGTTTTAGAAATTTTCCAAAAGACTTTTACAAAAAACTTTTGTACGTATGCAAAATCTAGTTTTTGTGCGTACGCACACTTTAGGATAAAATCTAAAGTATTGTACATGAGGCCCCTGGTGTTTTAATCCATCTCTTTTGTCCACTTTCAACCACTTCTGTATGATTTTTTTATTATTATTTTTTATGGGCGGGTAAATGTGTGGACTTTTTCAGATCTTTTGATCTAATGGACGAAATAAGCTCACACAATTTACATATGAATGTGACCAGAGACAATGGAAAACACACACAGAGAGCAGCAGCTTTCGCTTCAAATATCTTATCTTGTAAAATATGTGGTCAGTACCGCTGCTCCCTATACACTGAGTACACATGATTGTGAAAAGCGAGTGTGTATTGGCGATTTCAATACCACACACATATATAGCGGCTCCCTGATGCCCGCAAATTATAGGCCGATACACAGATACAGTATGCGTGATCGTGAATTCAGAAGAGAAAGTGAAAAGTGAGAGTGCATTCAAAAGCAATTGCAATTAAACGATCATGTAGGAAGAAACATAATGGCCATATTCCAGGGTGACAATTTCAAGTAGATTCATCAGGCTTAAATTGTGAAAGAATTGTTGGGAGGGAGGTGCATCAATTTTTGGTCAAGATCTTGCATTGACAATGCAAGAGTCCAGCACTCTGTAAAGTCTCCTCCAGCACATCCCAAAGACTTTCAATGAATTTAAGATCTGGACTCAGAGGTGCCAATTTATGAGTGAAAATGATTCTTAATGCTTCCTCCTAACTTTTCTTTCACAATTTGAGCCTGAAGAATCTTGACATAGTCATTTTGGAATATGGCCATGATGTGTCTTCCTACATGGTTGTTTAAGAAATGAAAAGCTACACACTCCTAGACTGGGTAAACCCAGCCTGATCTGCTGGCGATTTGATTTTGGTGATAGCCAGACTAACACACTCCATCAATTAGAGTTAGAAGATCTGTTGCCAAACATATACAGTAACATGCTAGAAACATAATAATAACAGCAATTATGATCTAATCATAGACTCTTAAGCATTTGTCTATGTAAATCCAAACAGCGACTTTTTTTTGTTTTTTTTTGGCCGGGTAGTATGTTGTGTTGTGTTGTGTTGTGTTGTGTTGTGTTGTGTCATATCATATCATATCATATCATATCATATCATATCATATCATATCATGTATGCTGCATAACATGGATTTGTTTGTGTGTCAAAAGTGAAAGTGATGTGGAGTGTGTAAAGAAATAAGAGGGGAGTGTCTCGACGAAATCCAAAAGAAAGTGTCACAGGAGACGCATTTTAAACTCATGATAACCATGTGTAAATGGTAATGCATCTTGGCTGACCACTTGTGATCAGATCACAGAAAGCGCATTTTAATACCAGGTAAACAAGGCTTCTCTTTCTCTCTAGCTCGATTTCCGGGACATTGTATATCATTTGTGGGTCGTCAGGGAGCCGCCATCAATATGCGGGAGACTCCCAGAACTTCCCGTAGAGGAGAGATGTCTGCTCTTGAATGCCTGCCGTGGACAAAAGTTTGTTTTTCACCAAACCCTATTGTATACCCCCAGTATTAATAACTCAGAAACTTCAGAATCAATTCAGAATCATTAAAGAGAGAATCACGATGCATCTGAGAATCATCTTTTATTATTTTTACAGTTCCATTTGATGCTGTCAGCCACACAAAAATCACACACTGTAGCTTTAAAGTAATAAACAGTCTTAAATGTATTGTACCAACTCCTTACACCCCCTAAGAGGAATAAAAACAGTCTAAAGTGCAGCAAATTCACTCTAACCCCTTTGCCCAAAAATCATATACTGCTAACTCCCAAAAATGACTGCAATAAGACTCAGAGGACGTGCAAACGGCCGTCTTTCCTGCTATCAGATTGGTCTTGCCGCTCTGCGCTTCGCCTCTGGGTTTTATTACTGCTGTGGCAGAGCTTTGAAATCAACTGAAGTCCACTTTGGCCAGAGAGAGAGCAGATAGGATCAGACCAGGCAGAGCTGGAGGAGGTCATAGTTGTATTAACCTGGGAAGGGATTAGCCAAGAACCACAGGGGGATTCAGTGCTCTGAGGCCCCTCAAGGCAGGGTCCTCGCAAGGTGGCCTGAGCACATCGTGTGTGTGCGTGTGTGTGTGTGTGTGATACTAAGAGGATATTACCGACTAAAAGAAAGTTGTTCATTCGTGAGTGTGTGTTCCTGATAAGCAAATGCATACTCAATATACTCATATTTGTGGCCCATGTCAGTTATGGCGACCCCTCTGAAATGCAACCACCTGAGATGTAGCCAGTCTCTCTACCGCTCTTATCAGAGATCTGTCTGTAGGATGTCAGCAAGTTTCTTCCACACACACACATATGGAGAGGACCTGCTGCTCAGTAAGGGGCCAGTAAAACCATCTTTCTGTCTCTGATCTCTCCACGGGGCCCCAAGGGCCGCGGCAACAGGTCAGCACATCATACAAACTCACATCAGCTCTTTAGAGCACAGATCAACAACTTCATCCTGCAAGCACAGAACAGTTTGTAAAGATGTTGACAGTAAATGCCAAAACCTCAGTCTACAGTATATGAAATGTTGAAAAACAAAATGAAACCTTACCCCTGGAAATAAAATAATAAAAACTTCTCTGCTACAGTGAAACAACAGAAATATTATTATGAATTAAAAATGAAAATAAAACCATAATAAAATGCCATTACTCAAAACAAATTAATGTTTAGAATTAATGTTCTAGAAGTAATAATAACTTTTATTTCAGTTGGTTCCCAAGGCAACATTTCTTATTTTCATTTAGTTTAAAATGTAACTTTTCAACCCGCTTTGCATTGTTACAAATGTCAGTAGTAAATGTAAATGAACAATGTTAACTCGTTCTCCGTGTTACAGTGTTCATTTTGGCAGCCATTTTGGATTTAGTCTTAAGGTGATGATACACAGGGCAAATTTGCCGTCAATGGGAAACCAGATGAGACACAGGGCCCACGACCAGTCTAAATTATCCAGATAGAAATTTATTGCCCATTTTCAATGGGAAAGTGCCCAAGCAACAATCGCTCGGCTAGATTGCCCAGCAACATTGCTCAAAAAGTTGCCCTGTGTAGCATCACCTTTAGTCTTCATCTTCAGATGAAAATGCTTATTGGTCTTAGTCACATTTTAGTCTAGTTTTAGTTGAAGAAAAGTCATTGCATTTTTTTTGTCAACTTTTTGTCATTACTTTTTGTCAAACTGCAGTTACCGACATTAATTTTGGTAGCTATTTATATGTAGTCTTTATTAAAAATGTCATTATAATTGTTCTCTCTAGGCCAATTCAATTAAGCTTATGAGAAATTTGAATCAAGGTAACAGGCTGTATTGACATTGCACTCTTTAGCAGTAGAACTTGTGTAATTCTACATATCCCTTTTCCTTAGTTTAGTGGTTCTCCAATTTTTTTTAGAGTGCCGTACCCCGTTACCCACTCTCTTCCACTTAGACTGCAGTCACACCTTTTCCATTAAGGGATTAAGGCATCTACGCTAATGTTAGTCTTTCTGTTTATTCCAAGGTTTACTGAAGTCAGCCGGATCCGGGCCGTATCCAGATCAGATGGTGGACCTGCGCCTGGACCCATCCACAACGCATCCCTGAAGTGCCAGCCTCATCAGCCCTGTGAAGGCCTCATCGACACGACAGCCATTGACACTGATCCTCAACAAACTCATCTCCATACCGGCGAGATGACTCCGACTTCCAACCAGATGGAACTGGATAAATATTCTGAATGTTCTGATCCAGTCTGACTTCTGACCTGTAACGCTGCCTGAATCATAATCATACACTGTTCGCTCGTTGGCCAGAGGAGAACTGGCCCCCGACTGAGCTTGGTTTCTCCCAAGGTTTTTTTCTCCATTCTGTCACCTGATGGAGTTTTGGTTCCTTGCCACATTGGCTTTTGGCTTGCTTAGTTGGGGACATTTAATATTCAACAATATTATTGATCTGCCTTACTTAAGGTGGACAATAAGAAAAAAAAAGAAACAAACTTTGTTGTATTATTTTCATGTTATCACTGTGAAGATGCTTTGATACAATCTGTATTGTAAAAAGTGCTGTATAAATAAAGGTGACTTGACTTGAAAAGAGAAGTAGAAAACGTGTTCTTTTAACAGAAAAGCTCTGACTGGGGGTTTAAATGATTGAAATCTGGCAACCGTAAGCATGAACTCTCGTAAAAACAGTCAATGTGATGTCGATTCTTTGCAGCCTTTAGCCACTAGCTACAACGCGCTCGATCCTTCACTGGAAACCAACGGTAATTCACTTCTGCTAAACTTTTACTTTTGAATTCTCGCACCCGGGAAAAATACAAGTCGATACCATTATGACTAACAGTTTGCTAAGAAGTATTTCCTACTAAAGCAAGGCATTATTTGACTCTCGTAGAGTGGTGGGAGTGCCTTGGACGGCAGCATGCCCAGTGCATTATGGGTCTTGAAGTTTTCCTACCTATTTGGCAAAAGGGAACACAACAGCCTCTTTTAGTTTCCTCTAATCAGGTAGTACTGATTTCAAAAAAATGTTTCGCCTTTCTACTGTATAGGCAGCTAAGTTTTCTTGAAAGCCCAGTTTAACTAAAATGTATGTAAAGAATCCACTAAAATGTCAAAAACACAATAAAATTACTAAAACTTGAATTCCAAATATTAACAACAAACTGTAAGCTCATTTTCTACATTTTCATATGTAGTTTGACCATATGAAATTGTTTAAAGTTATTTATTAATATTTTTTAACTTGTCAACAAAATTTTTAAATATAAACATAAAATATTAAATCTTGTAAACTAGTAAACTATAACCAGAGATATGCAAATATTAAAGTAGTAAATTACTTCTCACTGCTTCTACTTGCTGAAAGCAATGATATTTTCTCCACACTGCCAAATGTTATTCCGGAAAATAGTGCTACCAAGAGAGACTCACGCAAAAACAGGCCTTGAAGCTTTCTTAACCTACAGTCTTCATGTCAACTAACTGGCAGTTTTAGAAATTCACATGTAACAATGGCTCGAAGAAACTGTCAGTGTCTAAATGTGTAAATCTTTTGAAGGCGCACATGTACAGAAGGATCACTTTAGCTGCAAACAGTTTCGCTGATTAGATCTGTTGTTGCACTTGCAGATTCAGGGGTTCCTTCAGGGACATAACAGTAAAATGGAAAATTAAAACAACAACATTCGCAAATCCTTTGAAAAGTTGTTCTTTTTTTAACATATTCAGGATATTCACTTAAGTTGTCCAGCACTGAAAATAAAATCCTAACCATAATTGTAAATTACATATGCAGTTCTGTGGCTCTACAAGCTGTATCAGTAATAGACTGCCACTAAAAATTATTTAACCATTTTTTAATTTAGTTTTTAAAATACAAAATATCTCTGCTTACACAGAAGCAAGTTACATTTGGCCTAGTTTGACTGTTAGGTTAAGTATATACATTCACACTCTGTTGTGGTCATTAATATCACATCTTAAATGCAACACATTTGGCAGCAAACTTGCAAAGAAGACATTGGCAGAGTCAGTCAGGGACATATTAAAACAGGTGCATGGTGGCATACCAGAAATAATAGGTTTTATCATAACGACAATGGCATAAACAATCTTATATGATTTTTTTTATCCTGCCCCCTAAAATCTGAGAAGGATCATTTGTTCCATAAGTACAGACTGCATTGCTATTCAGGATGATCAAAAATTACAGTGTAGCTCCATTGACATTCTCTCAGTTCTGCAGGCATAATTGAGAATATTGCAGTGCATAAAGCATGTTCTATTTAAGATTATCCACGGCTGACCTTATGAATATCATTTAACATGTATATTTTGGGATTCCAGAGCACATTTTAAAAGTGTAGTGTGCAGTTCCAGCACATTTAGAGGAGGTAACTGTCTGAATAAAACACCACACTTATTTTTAAACTGCAAAGCTTGCCTTTAGAAAGTTTGCCAGTCATATAACATCAACTTAAAGACATTAGCAATCAGTGTTGGTGTAACACATAATCCGTCATTTTGGTCTTAGTTGCATTTTCATGGACTTTCAGGGTACCTTCACACGACAATGATATTCTTAAGAGGGAGAACTTTTTCCTTTGAGTTTTCCGCGTACAGACGACACCATTGTCAAAACCATCCCCATTCACACGAATCCGTGAAAACGACAAAAAATGCTGTATTCCGCTACCAGGACATTAGATGGCGATGAAATGATGTATTTATCTGCCTGTGTTTTCAGTTCTGTTTGTCGGTTGTCGTTAACGCATGAACTAAGTTTGGTTATGGTTTTATCGTTCCTTTAATAAAGTAGTCTGTGTGTTCCGGTCGAACCAGTTCACCAAATCAGACTGAATCGTTCTAAACAGTTCACATCTTGAGTCAGCGCTGATCCACAGTTTTCTACGCAGTCGTTGCGTATCCACTTGCAGGTTTTGTTTTTTGGTCTTTTTGTGCTGTTTTTGGATGGCGTTAATCAAATTACTTTTCCTGAGATGGCTTTACAATTTTCTGCTGCTCAACTCAGAACATTAAAAGGATCTTTCCGCTTGGTTCTGTGAACAACTTGGAGTTTTACGCCGACCTCGCTACATACACCGTTCACGGAAGAAACTTCGGAACCACGGAATACATTTATCACTGCTCGTCTTCAAATAATATTCCGGTTGTTTGTACCAACACCTGTGCTTCGGGTAAAACACAGCAGGAAAATCGACTTGTCAACTTTGGCAATCTAAGATCATTGCCTTTTGATCCCGACCTCGGAACCTGCAGAAGTGCATCTTCAGACTGTTGAACACTCGCTCTTTAACTGATAAAGCATCAGTGTTGAATGACATAATCATTGACACAAACCTGTACATGCTACCTTTGACAGAAACCCGGCAGGTGCCTAATGACCTTTTCAACTTGAACCTTTTAACACCACCTGGGTACATCTATTTCTCTCAACCGCATCTTCATCGTAGAGGTGGAGGGCTGGCTGTAGTTTGCCGTGAGACTATTAAAATATCCAAGATCGAGTTTCGTGATGTTGCAGCATTTGAATACCTAGCCCTGAAAATGACTGGCCAAACATTTCCCTCTGACTTTTTCTCTGAGATTAGTGAGTTACTTACTCTTGTCTGTGGTAGTCATTCATCTGTTATTTTGCTTGGTGATTTTTAATATACATGAAAACACTGCACAATGCAAAGAATCGATGTCTGTGCTGGACTGTTTCAACTTAACTCAACATGTAACTTGTGCTACTCACTCCAGGGGTCATATACTGGATCTCATATGCACATCTGGCTTATATAATATTCTTGTTAGTGACTCTGATTTTGCTTTCTCGATTCACAAACTCATAAACTTCAGTTTTAGTTTTCCAATATCTATATCACCACTGAAGAAAATGCTCACCTATCGTAAAATCAATTCTGTGAATCCATCTTTCTCTGTTTCAATAAGGGATTCTACCTTGTCACAATGTTTAATATCTAACTGTCCGTCAGAAATCTGCTGTATTTATAATAATGCTTTTTCTCAAATACTTGAGAGGCATGCTCCTGCTAAAACTAGACTGGTTCCATCTACTCGTGCCTCACCCTGGTTCACTCCTGAACTTCAAACAATGAAAACTGAGAATCGCCGCCTAGAAAGACTATTCAGGAAAACTGATTGAGTAGTGAGACTCATTGTGCACTCTCTGGCTTTTAAAGGGGTCATATAATGTCATTTTTGTACAAGCTAATATGATTCTTTAGGGTCTAAATTAAAAGTTTGTAATATACTTTAATTAAAAATTCTCATTAGTATTGTAAGAAAACACTCATTTTACCTGGTCAAAAACAGCTCTGTTTTCAGCACGCCGTTTCAGTGCATGTGTCTTTAAATGATAATGAGCTTTGCTCACCCCGCCCCTCTGTTCTGTGCGTAGACCGTTTAAAATAATAATACAAAAACCATAACGCGTTGTTCATTATAAACGTGGGATTATGAATTATATTGAGAACGTCGTACATAGAAAACATGCCATAATGTACCCTGAGTGTAAAAATAGTCACATTCATCCTGAAGCGTGCAAGCTATTTGCAAAGATTAATATAAAGATTAATATAAAGGTCAATAAAACGTTACACTCACTTGTTCTTCTGGAGGTTCAGCAGGAACACGAATAGTTTGGTACTGATCCTTTTTTCTGGAGCAGCTTCTTAGCAAAAACAGCTTTATACTGACCCTCGATTGTAAAGCAGTCTCGAGTCTGGTGAAATGATTCGCGCAAACATGACAGCATTGACGTTGATCGTGGGGAATATTCCCTTCGAAAACAAACTCAGCCACTGTGTCTTCAGCTGTACGGATTTAGAAACATCATCAATATGACTGCTGTGTTCGTTATTACACCCAAGAACAGAACACCACAATCGTTAGACGCCATTCTACTCAGCACTCCAGCTATCAACAATGAACGCGCGTCGGCGCGTGCTATGATTGACAGCTCGCTCACGAGGGCGGGTCTGTGTTTGAAACGCTGCTGTCAATCACCCATCTTGGGAGGGGCGTCGATATTGTGACGTCACAATATCGAACAGCTTGATTTGAGACAGGAGGAAACATATAAGAAGATTAAAAAAAAAACACTGGATAGATTTTTATTATTTTATGATGGTTGTGTACAGGCACTGCCAACACACATTTCAGTACAATCAACTTGTAAAAGTGCATGTACCATTATATTATCCCTTTAAAGAACATTTGCTCAACTACCGTACAGCCCTCAAAGATGCAAGATCCTCTTATTTCTCCTCTACCATTAGGAATTCCACGTGCAGGCCCAAATCACTCTTTGCTATGGTTAACAAACTCACTAATCCACCACAACATGTTATTTCGGGCTCTGGGGTGCTTGTGAATAGCTTTTCCCAATTATTTTCAGACAAACTGAAGTCAATCACTGAATATATCATCAAAGACACCCCTCATACAAGTGACTCAAATGTTAATATAATGTTATCTGATTCAGCTCACTCAACAAACTCTCTCTCTGCTTTTACTCTGACTACTCCAGTTGCCATAAGTGATCTAATAGGGGTTATGCGCAACATACTTCCGGGTTCTACAAAACAGATACAGTGAGGAAAATAAGTATTTGAACACCCTGCTATTTTGCAAGTTCTCCCACTTAGAAATCATGGAGGGGTCTGAAATTGTCATCGTAGGTGCATGTCCAATGTGAGAGACATAATCAAAAAAATAATAAAAATCCAGAAATCACAATGTATGATTTTTTAACTATTTATTTGTATGATACAGCTGCAAATAAGTATTTGAACACCTGAGAAAATCAATGTTAATATTTGGTACAGTAGCCTTTGTTTGCAATTACGGAGGTCAAACGTTTCCTGTAGTTTTTCACCAGGTTTGCACACACTGCAGGAGGGATTTTGGCCCACTCCTCCACACAGATCTTCTCTAGATCAGTCAGGTTTCTGGGCTGTCGCTGAGAAACACGGAGTTTGAGCTCCCTCCAAAGATTCTCTATTGGGTTTAGGTCTGGAGACTGGCTAGGCCACGCCAGAACCTTGATATGCTTCTTACAGAGCCACTCCTTGGTTATCCTGGCTGTGTGCTTTGGGTCATTGTCATGTTGGAAGACCCAGCCTCGACCCATCTTCAATGCTCTAACTGAGGGAAGGAGGTTGTTCCCCAAAATCTCGCAATACATGGCCCCGGTCATCCTCTCCTTAATACAGTGCAGTCGCCCTGTCCCATGTGCAGAAAAACACCCCCAAAGCATGATGCTACCACCCCCATGCTTCACAGTAGGGATGGTGTTCTTGGGATGGCACTCATCATTCTTCTTCCTCCAAACACGTTTAGTGGAATTATGACCAAAACGTTCTATTTTGGTCTCATCTGACCACATGACTTTCTCCCATGACTCCTCTGGATCATCCAAATGGTCATTGACAAACTTAAGACGGGCCTTGACATGTGCTGGTTTAAGCAGGGGAACCTTCCGTGCCATGCATGATTTCAAACCATGACGTTTTAGTGTATTACCTACAGTAACCTTGGAAACGGTGGTCCCAGCTCTTTTCAGGTCATTGACCAGCTCCCCCCGTGTAGTTCTGGGCTGATTTCTCACCTTTCTTAGGATCATTGAGACCCCACAAGGTGAGATCTTGCATGGAGCCCCAGTCCGAGGGAGATTGACAGTCATGTTTAGCTTCTTCCATTTTCTAATAATTGCTCCAACAGTGGACCTTTTTTCACCAAGCTGCTTGGCAATTTACCCGTAGCCTTTTCCAGCCTTGTGGAGGTGTACAATTTTGTCTCTAGTGTCTTTGGACAGCTCTTTGGTCTTGGCCATGTTATTAGTTGGATTCTTACTATTGTATGGGGTGGACAGGTGTCTTTATGCAGCTAACAACCTCAAACAGGTGCATCTAATTTAGGATAATAAATGGAGTGGAGGTGGACATTTTAAAGGCAGACTAACAGGTCTTTGAAGGTCAGAATTCTAGCTGATAGACAGGTGTTCAAATACTTATTTGCAGCTGTATCATACAAATAAATAGTTAAAAAATCATATATTGTGATTTCTGGATTTTTTTTTTTAGAGTATGTCTCTCACAGTGGACATGCACCTACGATGACAATTTCAGACCCCTCCATGATTTCCAAGTGGGAGAACTTGCAAAATAGCAGGGTGTTCAAATACTTATTTTCCTCACTGTATAACTACTTCCGGTCGTCAGCTACTGAGGTAAACACAGCGTAGGAATGGCGGCCGGTGTTTACAGGAGCTACCCATTCTATCCATTTCAGATGTACATCGTAATGCCAAACGGACTTCCAGAGCCCCGAGTACTCCGATTTAAGATAAAGGATTTAAGTTTTTACGCCTCCTCATTTATTCATGATTATGCTATGTCAGTTAGTATATGTAGCTTTTGCTAATGGCACCCGATGTAGAGTTAGCTAACTATCAGTAAGTTAGTTTAGACTTGTATGCTATCATAGTAGTTTAACCTTTTATATTTGCTTGCAGACGATTAAAACAATCAAATGAAGACTGCATTTTATTTTTTTAGAATATTTTTCTTTCTGATACTTAAGCATTCGTGACATTTTAATTAAAACAGAAATAAGAATTGTATTCTAAAAAAGCGAAAAATAAGTTACCTCAGAGATCACCTACCGCTGCAGATGCGTACGTTAGTGCAAACCGGAAATGCTTATACCTGTTTTCCGGTTCGAACGTTGGGCGTTCCGCATAACCCCTATTGTGTCTAATTCCACAACCTGCCGGCTTCATCCTACACCTACTGTTTTGCTTAAGATGTGTGTCCTCGAGGTTGCACCCTTCATAACACATATGATAAACTGTGGTTTGGCTTCCGCCATTTCCCAGCAGAATTAAAAATGGCTGTGGTGACCCCCATTCTTAAAAAAAAAAACAGGCCGTGACCATCTAAACATGGACAATTACAGGCCAATATCTAATTTAACATTCTTAAGCAAAATCCTTGAAAAGGTTGTGGCTTCGCAATTGTTATCATATTTAGATGTTAATGGTCTTTTTGAACCTTTTCAGTCAGGATTTCGCCCATCTCATAGCACTGAAACTGCTCTTCTTCGGGTGGTTAACAACATTCTTTTGTCCGTGGATTCAGGGTTAACAAACATCTTGATGCTTCTCGATCTAAGCGTTGCATTTGACACAGTCTGCCATGAAATACTGATCTCTCTGCTTTCTGATATCGGCATCACTGGTTCTGCTCTTTCCTGGCTCACATCAAGCATTGGATGTCCCTGAATTTCCTCAAAAAAAAAAAAAAGAAAAAAAAAAGTGAGATATTGTTGATTGGCTCTCCTGCCTCAGTCAAAAGGATGGACATGTCCTTTGCAATTGATGCAGTTCATGTTAAGCCTTCGTCACCTATTCGTAACCTTGGTGTCTTAATCGACTCAACTCTATCTTTTGGCTCTCATATTTCTTCTCTTGTTTAAAACTCTTTTTTTCCATCTTTCACCAGGCATTCTGCTAACATTACTCCTCTGCTTCATGACCTTCACTGGCTACCCGTGGCATCACATATTCACTTTAAGGTATGACTTCTAACGTTTAAGGCATTAAATGGTCTTGCACCTCCATATCTGTCTGATCTACTTTACTCTGACCGCCATGACCGGTCCCTTAGATCAGCTGAACTTGGTTTATTGTCCATTCCTCGTTTCCGGTTGTCTACTGTAGGTGGAAAGTCATTTAGTGTTAATGCTCCTAAATTATGGAATTCACTACCCCTTACACTTCGTAATATCTCATCTGTGGCTACATTCAAGTCTCAGCTAAAAACATATCTATTTAACATGTATTTTGGATAATGTGTTCTTCTTCTTCTTCTTCTTACGTTACTCGCTTTCAGACATGCCTGACAGTCACTCCGATTCGAAATAAACCAATAATCCCGGAGTATATGTTACTCCAGTAACTCAGTGAACTGAGACATGTTGTGCTGAGAGAACTGATGAGCATGAGCAGCTGATACTGAGCATGTGTGTGCTACCGAACGTACAGGTGCATTGGTTCTCGAATCACCAGTACAGAACCGAGAACTGTTTCTTTTGGACACGTTCGATATGGAGAACCGATGAGCAGAAATACTGAGCATGCGTGATAGCACCGTCTGAACCGAACTTTCTTTCGGACAACTGATGCTGTGCTGATAATATGAGCATGGGTGAACCGAAGACTTGAGATAGGGGGCGAATTTGGGGAAATGTACGTTTATTTAATAACAAATAAAACGAGCTGGATCCTGGTTTATGTAAAAAGTTGATTAGCTAAGCTATTTATATTTTTCAGTAGTGAGCTGGTAGCGTTGCCATTTTCAGTTGCAAACAATATTTACATACAATGAACTGAAACAAACCTTATGAATATATCGTTTGCCTGCAATTAAGAATGTATTTATTAAGTATACAGAATAACATGCTTTATTTAAAGCAGATTTTGTTTTGGAAGTACCAAGTAAAAGTAATGCTTTAATTTTTGGGATCTACACATCTATACCAGAGTAATTTTCCTTTTATTGAATTTATTTTAAAACCACTGCCTTCCATAATGTCAAGTACAGCACAACTGTTCTGGAAGTGGCTTAGTGAAAACAAAAGTGAGATGTAACACACACACACACACACACACACACACA
The DNA here is from genome assembly GCF_963993115.1 of Abramis brama. Taxonomy (NCBI): domain Eukaryota; kingdom Metazoa; phylum Chordata; class Actinopteri; order Cypriniformes; family Leuciscidae; genus Abramis; species Abramis brama. Next base: position 54,215,933 of record NC_139965.1, on the reverse strand, counting down.
CACACACACAAAAAAGACAAGACAAGTTTACATTTAGTATGTAGTAATAACGTAATTTTTGTCATGTCAACTCTCGAGTGTTTTTTCATGATAATGGATATGACAGTGTATATTTATACGTATGATATGTTTGGTCTTGGCAAAATAGAGTAGTATGGGACTTGCTACTGACAATACATACACGACACGCTGCTGTGAGCAAGTAAGACATGTTGCTGTAATATGCAGTAGCACACATGAATTACCCGTAGCAGATCTATACAGGTGGAGATGGGGAAGGTGGAGGCTTTCTGAAAGCACGCTGCAACTGATACAGCAAATGCTGATCAAGTATTTGAATGTTGAGCAGAGAGCTCATTGGCTACTGATACAGCAGGAACCAATCAGCTGCACCCTATAGAGAATGATGTTATTGCAAGCAGATTGAGTTAAAGGAACACTCCACCCATTTGCATTAAGCTTTGCAATGTTAGAAACCCAGTCATACTATTGAATGGTCGTGCAACATTTTCTCATTTTCCCCTGAGAAGAGAGAAATCTGTATTTACCTCTTTATACTTCCTCCTACAATGACACAAAAATCGTCATTTTGCGTCATTGTAGGAGGAAGTGTAAGAGGGGGGGATTTCTGTTAAGACTACAAGCACTAGTTCCCACCCTTTCAAACCCGGCCATAGGGGGTTGGACCTAATGCGCTAACAGACCTATCACAGATCAGTGCCAGTGCGTTTGATTTCACCGGCAGAAACCTGCATGTCCGGCCGTCGAGATCGTCCAAAATGTCCGGGATTCGGCTTTGCTTTCTACGGTCGCCATTCATTGTTTACATGCACACCTTTTGTTTCAATCTAACTGAATTCATTCCGATTGGTGAATCTGAATGTAGTTTACATGAACGCTAAACAAGTGATCGGTTGATGTGCGTTTTAACATTGCTAAGAAAATACCCGCTCCTCCGTGAGAGATAGCCCACGAGACCGGCGCCGCTCATCAGTAATCACGCCACCGGCTTTTGCGTTCTACAGTCGCCATTCATCATGTTTACTGTGGCGAGCAGGACGAGGCTAGGGCCGCGGGAGAAAGACGCGAAGCCGGTGGCGTGATCGGTTGATGTGCGTTTTACCATTGCTAAGAAAATACCCGCTCCTCCGTGAGAGATACGAGCCAGTGCCTCACAGGTGTCGGTCATCAGTAATCACGCCACCGGCCTCACGTCGTTCTCCCGCGGCCCTAGTCTCGTCCTGCTCGCCACAGTAAACACAATGAATGGCAAATGTAGAACGCAAAAGCCGAATCCCGGACATTTTGTGCGATATGCGATCTCAAATACCCGGGCAGACTCACGGAGACTACTAGTAACTTAGCTTAGCTTTATTGTTTACAACTGCTCTCTAACCGGTAGGCGTGGCTTGGGAGTGGCCTCGTAGAGCAGCGAAGCAAGTGCATTCTGGGAGTTGTTGTCTTTCATCCACATGAGCCAAAAATACATTTTCTGGCTTTTCTCAGTCTAGAAAGCTCCAAATTCAAAAATAATTTCACATTTCTTCTACATAAATGACCCAATTTAAATACACATTCATCTTTCCAGAGGTGGAGTGTCCCTTTAAGGATCTATCAGCCTGTGCCATCTGAAGTTTCATGACAGAATTGTATGTGTAACGTTCCCCAACACTCCTAGTAATGTAATCTAATATATACTGTATATAGATGTATTGCTTTCAAATCTATCTTTAAACATAGATTAGCTCACTTCCAGTGTAAAAAAATAAAAATAAAATTACATTTGAAACTTAAATCCCAAATCCTGTTTTTTATTTTATTTTTCCTCTTTGACGCAAATGTGTGTGATAGTGATTCATTCATATTATCTACACAGCAGCAAGAGCTTAAATATTTCATTGGATTTCAAGGGTTTGACTTGTATTATTTATGGAGAAGTGGGTTGTGCATACTCTTGTGTAAAAAGTATTGTAAAATAAATATTGCCCTGCTGCTATAATGAACATTAAGCTTTAATGGCACCTAGCCATAAGTAGAAAACATGTTATAGATACATCTGCACTGAACTTTCACTGAGAACTGTGACTCCATGAAAGATAACACTGTACATTAACTCTGAGAAGAGTATATATAATATTTATCATAGACTAAATCAGAATATAGGTGTGCTACACTAAAAACAAACACAGCACATATTAAAAATGTATGTAGCTGAAGTTCAGTTAAGGCCATACGCTCATTTCTCAAGCAAGAGCATTAAATCAATTGAAAAATAAATGATAATTCCAGTAGTTACTCATTAATCTCTTCATTTGATTGGGAATAATTAGTGGGCACATCAAAGTGTGTTTCTTCTTTACTTGTCAAATTACAGCATTACACACAGAAAACTTGATGTGATGGTCTACAGCTAACTAAGTAAACACTAAATTCCCCTTTATATTTTCTGTTATGATTTAATTAAAATCCAAGTTTATTGAGATGTTGTTTAGAAAGCCTGGTCAACCGAGGTTAAAGAGAAGCCCTTTCACAGCCAACTTGCTTTTTCAGCATCATTGTCCCTAGACAGCAGCAACATTGTTGATATTTAGTGAAAGTTGTTCACATGGCCAGGAGGGACAAAGCACCTACAGAGACTGGCTTGGTAAAAGCATTATGACAGTTCTTGAAAATCAAGTGAAAATGGTTTCTTGTAATGACCTCTCCTAGAGAAAAGGATAAACTGAGACGTTTGATCTGGGTTGAGTAAAGCCACGGATTCGACACTTGTGATTATATGACAAGCTTTATGCACATACATGTTGTAGGTAACACTTAATCAGTTTCAATTTATTAAACTTAATTAATGCATTAGGTACCGTATAATGCATAATAAACAGTAAGACGTTCCAATAAGGTTCCATTTGTTAACGTTAGTTAGCTAGTAGATTAGTCAAGTCACCTTTATTTATACAGTGCTTTATACAATATAGATTGTTTCAAAGCAGCTTTACAGTGATAAAGAGGAAAGTAATGATAAATGATGCAAACAGAATTCAATTCTGCTCTAAAGCAGCCCTGAAAAAAAAGACAATAGTGCCATTTTTCAGCTGAAGTCAGTTCAGTGTTGATTTAGTTCCGTTCAATAACTGTGTAAAGTTAATCCATTACAAAATAAGTTCAATTCAGCAATAAATAGCTTTGTGAACAGTGATGTTAATATGAACTAACATGGGAAGATTTCTAAAGCATTTAGATGTTAATTATGGCTGGGTAGAAAATATTGTTTTCTCAATTTTAATCAATTCTTATTTTTTGAAATCCCAAAAAGTCTTTTAGTCTATGCTGTTTTCAGTTGATGCCAGCTTTCAAATTATGTTAGTTTTATTATGAAATTCAAACAATAAATACCGTTTTGATAACTATATGCACTAAATATATACCTTTTCTACAATATTTAATGTATGTTGAATAAATCTGTCATGAGAATAGTATTTGTTTAAATGTTTATATATTTCAAAAAACTAATTGGAGTAGAAAAATACTTATATTATTAAACAGTTATTATTATAACATTTTTAATATAAATGATGTGCAATTTAAATGCTTTAAATGCTTGTTTAAATGCCTTTTCTCTTAAAAAATAATTGACGTACAATACCTGATATATCCAAATGAATCGATGCAAAATCAAATTGAATCAAGATCTGAACTGAATCGATTCGCAAGCTTGTGCAAGCATCATTACAATACATAATTATGACATGACATAACATAGCAAAATAATTTTTATCAATAACATTAACAAATATAACAAATGTATTGCTCGTTGTTAATGTTAACTTAATGTTAATGTTAACTTATTGTAAAGTGTTACCGAGCATAATTTTGTAATATAAAATTGTTTGTTGATAATGTTTATTCATAATGCATTGCTAATGTTATTTTAATGCGAAATGTATAAGTACATGCAGACATTGCATTAACATTAACCTACAGCCTATTAATAAATGATGCAAAAGTAAAATTAACTGTTAGTTCATTGATACCTAATGCATTAACAACTTTTTTGTAAAGTGTTACCATCTAATAAAAAAAAAAAAAGAATTACCATCAGAGACAGAAATGAGTTTGAAAGATGAGTCTAAATCAATAATACATAAACGTTTAGCCTCTTCAGAAGCTACGTTTCATCACAGCTCTCACCATTACCCTCTTAATTCACTCGCATTAGCAATTATTTATTGATAATTATGATAAAGACCTGCCAGTAAAGTTAGAATGTGATCTCAAGATCACATCTGCTGCTTGTGTCGCTTTCACGTGTCATTTGCCAGGTAAAACGAGTGGAGTTTTAGCGCCAGACCCGCCAAGTTAATATCTGAGCCTCATTAGCATAAACGCTAATGAATAAATGTACCCAACCAGGGAATGTTGTAAATGATCTTAGGCCCAAATGGTCAAAATGTGTGATCAAAAGGAAGAACTGAAAAAGTAGAAAGCATATAAAACTGAGTGAGATAGTGGTTAAATCGATACGCTTCCATACGCCATTACTTGCCAGGTTAATTCTAGTCTAATCAATCAAACACACTGGATTCGTAAACCGCAATGAATATAGATCAAGCATCGTCTCCAGTCACCAAACAATATGCACACATAAACACACCATTCTTTAGCAGATTGTCCTTCTTCCTCCTCCATCAAGTGTCTTCCAGGAAGACGGAGACGGGAGGAGGAGAGATGGTTTAATGTCTACTGGTGTGGATAATTGAATGTTGGAGCGTTCTTTCTGTCCTGTCTTTGTTGTTCAATCAATATCCAGCTCCCACAGGAGCTAATCTGTATTAGCAGAATTAGCTGCTCACAAACCCAAGATACCTGAGCCCCTTTGGACGCCTTGTGCACCAGACGTTCATGTCAGCTATCTCCTCACAAAGTGTATAAAGGGAAAGAGCGAAGGTAATCATTAGCGTGTCGATCGACAGAGCGAATGAAATGATGGCCTTTGCATGCACAATAGGAAGGAAAGGTGAGAACTCACTAGACTACTTGGCACTTTTGTTCTTTCTACTTTTGTACATTCATGACAACATCGCCGCATAGCCGTTTCATCGTAAGTAAAATTAAACAACAATGTTTTATTTACTTGACATTAACTTCTTGATTTAAAAAGATAATTTTAGTTTTTAGACTAAATATGATAATTATAATTACGGAATTATAATATCAGTATGTCTGTTACCAGCCATGACATGAAACTATTATCAATAGGGGTGCAACGGTTCAAATTGCTCACGGTTCGGTTTTTAGGTACACGGTTTCGGTACGGTTCGGTATGTGCTATTTTCAGTTAAAAAAGAACTACTGTCAATAAAATACAGTAGAAAAATCGACAAAAGAAAAAAAATACATCGCTGTTATAGGCTAATTATTCATTTTCTACCTTATAAGCAGTCCATGGCCCCGAAAACTTTGAGAAAGTTTGGTTTAGATGAAGTAGGCTATCTGTGATGAACAGTACATCAATACACAACAATCTCATGGGCACTGCCACTGATACAGGCGGTGGAAGGTATTTTACATATGCTATTTGCTTCTGCTTTTCGAACGTGGAAGTGTGATACAGGCACGATATGCTATATATAAATTCTCTAATGTGAATAAAGGCACATTACACGTCACTGTACAACATATGTCCTTATTACGAGAAAATATGTAGTTTTAATGAGATACATTTGTCGTTTTAACAACATAACATCTCGATATTACGAGAAAAGATATTAAAACGACATATCTCGTTATTACGAGAAAATATGTAGTTTTAACGACATAACCTGGTTATTACGAAAAAAAGATGTCATTAAAACGACATAACGTCTCGTTATTACGAGAAAAGATGTTGTTAAAACGACATACCTGCATTTGTTATTAGGACCAAATTGAGTGGAAAAAAGAATATGTATGTGGCAGCAATGCACCAACGTATGTTCGAGCATACGGCACTCGCATTGAACAAAGTTGTTCATTTTTGTTGATTATCGCTCTTGTAATGTATTGTTTGGGGGCCAGCATGTGCATCCATCGACAGAAACATACATAAAAGAAACTGTCTGTTTTACGCGTTATTATTTTCAACAAACCAGATTATAGATGCGTAATCAGATTTGAGATCAACCATGGTGTACGTGTGTCCCGAACCGCGGGTAGAGAACGGTGCGGTTTGATTTATAGTATTACAGAGAACCGTTACACCCCTAATTATCAACAGTATCGTCCAGAATTTAAATATCTGTGCATACCTAGTAGGGGTGTAAAGGTACACAGAAGTCACTCTTTGTTACGTACCTTGGTTTTGTTCGATATGAGTTCAGTACATTTACAAAAAATAATCGAAACTCAGCGTATAGGCTACTAGCAAGCTCTTGCGTGCAATCTGAACTCTTGTTTTGGGTTGGTGCATAGATGATCTCTTCTTCTGCTCTTTTTCCTGTTGTGGCGGTTAGCAAACAGAGTTGCATTACCGCACACACCCTCTTCTGGATTGGAGTGTGGATTGCCTGTGACTGACTGTATTTGTCGTCTGACTGTATGCACTGAAACGTGACGTGACGGCTCAGGATGAAAACGTACCGTAACACCCCTAATACCTAGAAATAGATGAGTGAGTGGGTAACATGCTTGCAAGGCTACATTATTTACCTTTCTGATTATCCATAAAGGTGCCACAATGTCAAATCAAAGAGGCCCTGCAGTAGCTGTTCTTCCTGTAGCAATAGAGTTAATTGGACCTTTTCCACCAATACTGATCCAATTTCACAGTGGCATTACTGAATCCATTCGCTGCTCATCAGTTCCAGGCTTCATCTGCCTACTGCACAAACAGGCCGCACTGCATCATCAAGTCCACAGACACAATCATCTGCTGCCACCAGCCTTGCGCTGTTGACCTGCGCCACTCTAGGGCCGTGAAATGCCCAGCTCAATCATAACCGACCAAACCTCTCACCTTGGCCAACAGCCCTTTCTATGTAAGTCCAACTAGCAAAATGTTCAGGTCAATCAAAACCAATGCCACCTGCCACCTGAACAGTTTAGTTGCCCTCCACTGTGGCCTGATAGAACTCAACAAATAAGGGCTTGCGTTACAGCTTTCGGTTTATAATATCCTACTTTTTACGGGAAAAAACTGGTAAAATGTACAAATATTTATTCATAAAAACAAATCCATACCCATCCATGCCATTCTTAAAATTTCAATAACACATACAGTATTTAACTAGCCTGACGTCGTCATACTCAGATTCTAGTCAGAATGTGAGTCTGATACTGCTCCATTGAGCTTTGATTATGGGGCGTTTCAACCGAACCAGGAAAAAAAATGCCTCTGCACTCAATTGGATAGACCTACAACCAATCAGAGCAACGGAGTAAGTGACGTATGTTTTTCAATCATGTTTCCGATCGCGGTTCTCTGTTCCTCTTTTAAAATTAATGCGCTGTCGATATCTTCTATAACAGACGCGATGGCGGAATCTACACATGATGTTTTATAAACAAAGTTCAGGAGGAGCACATTAATCAATCCAATCAACCGTCTACGGTCTACACTATCAGCATGAGAGGAAGCATTATATTTATTCACTCTGTCAACTCACCTAACATTCCTTGACAGTTTTCAGCATCCCTTGAATTCAACCCAAGCGCTCGTTGATGACGTGGATGATTACGTTACCTTTGCTCATCTGTCCATAATCGTATAAAGCCCGCCCTGACAATTTGATTGGTCCGGACAATTTTTTTTCGGGCATAATAGCTCCTCAACGAGGAACGAGTCCAGACCGAACTTCCCGACCTAAAAATTGTGTGGGCGGGGCTAAGTTCGGCTGGCATCCAGGCTAGTATTTAACACACTAAACAAGAACAATTGCTTAAAGGTGCACTGTGTAATTTCTAGCGGCATCTAGCAGTGAGGTTGTGAATTGCAACCAGCAGAAGTTACGGTGGCTGACAGGAAAAGATGTCGTCGTCTGAGTCAGCAGAGAGTAGCCAGTTAAGCAATGAGGTATCTTTACAAAGATAAATTATGAAATTAGGTTTACTTAATTATTCAGTAAAACGATATGTTATTCTGAATATTATTGTTACTTGTTCATAATTGTGTCAGTGTTTTATTCGCTGACTTAAGCTAGATTCTTTGCACGAAGAACAACATAGTGACGAAACGTGCTTGTCCGTTTAGGGCTACTGTAGAAACATGTCGCCGCATTTCAATACCCGCGGTGTTTGTAGATAGAAACAGCTCATTCTAAGGTAATAATCACATAACGGTTCATTAAGTAAGGTCTTTATACACCACTGAAAACATAGTTATGTATATGATGTTGCATTTCTTTCAACATATCCTCCTAAATATTACACAATGCACCTTTAAATATTATTGAGCTCGACAAACTTTTGCTTTTTTAAGCAGATAATTCCAAATAATTATTGTGTCAGTATGTGTAAAATCAGGCAAGGAAGACCGCTGTGTTTATTTATGAAAGTCAACAGTGCTGGGGTGAATTAACATTAGGGACAAGAGGCCTAACCCCACTAATTAGAGGTGAAAGGTAGACTGTAATTAAATCTCAAGAGTGGAAAAATCACACACTCTGAGTGTGTTTTCTTAGTGACTTGCTCTCCTGTGAACTGTGATCTAGGAACAAATGGTAACACATCCACTCTTTCTCTCACACTCACAAACACAGTCAACAGGAGCAATATTAAAAATAAAAGGCAGCAGCTATTTGCAATAAGCGTAAATAGCAATAGATGCCATTTACACTAAGTGAAATAGCGATATAAATTCTATTGTAAAAATGGCAGCATTTTCTTTGCAATAAGTGTGAATAGTAGTTAGATGCTATTTATACTAATAATTATAAATATAGTGGCGGATCCTATTTGCTCCTCGGTGTTGTTGTTCATTAAACGGTTTGCAATAATAGCATAGTGTAAATTACTATATTTATTAAAATTATTAAATGGATGCCACCTTATTGGGACAGTAAACCCCTCCCTACACCTACCCCTAACCCTAACCTACCCCTAGCCCTAACCGATAAACACTTAATTATTAAACACACGTTAGACACTTGTTTCCACTTTTTGAATATTTTCTTCATTTTTATTGAAAATAAATGCCTTTCAGATCTGATATGTGATGGAGTTTGGCAAAAGGCGGATTAGAACTCGGGTCGATTTGTGATATATATATATATATATATATATATATATATATATATATATATATATATATATGGTCCCATTTTATATTAGGAGTCTTTAACTACTATGTACTTACACAAAATAATTGTTAAGTACAATGTACTTATAGTATTGTATTGCAAAACTGTTTTGCTGCTATTGAAGTGGGACACTAGAGATTAGGGACAGGTTTGGTGGTATGGTTAGGGTTAAGGGGTGAGGGAAGGGTCAACAGTGTAAATATAGATGTAACTACAGAAATTAATTACATGTGTAATTATGTGTATTTTTAAATATAAATACAATAACATCTTATGTGCACAATAAGTGCATTGTGTCATATGACTAATTAGTACTTATGAGTAGAATAATACATAGGGCCCTATTTTAACGATCTGAAACGCAAGTGTCAAAGCGCAAAGCGCAAGTAACTTTGTGGGCGGGTCTCGGCGCTGTTGCTATTTTCCCGGCGGGATAAATGGCTCTTGCGCCTGGCGCAAATCTAAAAGGGGTTGGTCTGAAGTAGCTTCATTATTCATAGGTGTGGTTTGGGCGTAACGTGAAATAAACCAATCAGAGCATCATCTCACATTCCCTTTAAGAGCAGACGCGCTTTTTCCTTGGCGTATTGCTATTATAACGGCGGATTTGCCAGGCGCGCGCCAGGAGCGGTTCACAGCCGAGGAGAGCAACGCTCTCGTCACGGCCGTAAAAGAGAGAGAAGTGACATTGGGGATGGAGAAACACACCCAAATTAGCTTCGGTTAAACAGGTATATAATAATGTGGGTAAATGTGTAAGCTAGATGTATGCTTTTATAATAAATTATCTATCTATCTATCTATCTATCTATCTATCTATCTATCTATCTATCTATCTATCTATCTATCTATCTATCTATCTATCTATCTATCTATCTATCTATCTATCGTTTGTAATAATATGATTTGCAAAAATGAAAACTGCTGCTTCTGTGTAGATTAGAGAATCAAAGTGTATGCGCGTTGTGCACGCAATACATTATGGTCAAGCAAGCGCCCTTAAAATAGCATAATGAACAGTGGCGCAATTGTTTTATGAAACAGTAAAATAGCACCAGGGATTGTTTGTGCTGGAACACGCCTCCTTTTTTGCGCTGAACCGCCCAGGGAGCGCAAGTTCATTCCCTAGTTTAGCGACGTGCTTCTGTGGAGGGAAAAGCGCGCTTTGCGCGGGTGCAAAATAGGAATGAAACATGCGCCGGTGTACAAAGTCAATTGCGCTGGGTGCAAGATAGGGCCCATAGTAGTTATGGACACTAATATAAAGTGGGGCAATATAATATAATATAATATAATATAATATAATATAATATAATATAATATAATATAATATAATATAATATAATATAATATAAAACAACACATTATATTGTACAGTGTCCTTGTTACATATGTTACATGTACTTACCATAGTAATAACAGTAAATGATGCGTAATAACATGCAACTAACCCTCAACCAAATCCTAATCCTACCCTAACCCAATGGTAAGTACATGTAGTTGTAGTTAATCAGTACTTAAATATATAATTACACTGTAATTATACACCTTATACACCTTAAAATAAAGTGTAACCTAATATACTATAATATAATATAATATAATATACTATAATATAATATAATATAATATAATATAATATAATATAATATAATATAATATAATATAATATAATATACAAATCTTTCAACAGCAGTATAGCAACTCATGGCTTAAGAGCTACAGGAGAGTTTGGTAATGTCTTTGAAGAGAAAGTCAAACAGTGATAGATGTGTATATTTGGAGCAGTGACTAGAGCTGATCTGAGTTTCTCATGTCAGCATCAAAAATGATTTATCCATTCCAGCTGTATGTTCAGAGATGGCACACGGGCCAGACTTCATCCTCATCACTTAAAGTTCATGCATGCTCACCTAAAGCTCACCCTAATGTGGCATTAAAAACCAATGATAACGAGCTTCACCTGTCAAAGACTTCAGCGTCCTCAGCCAACCTTTATATCAAAGTCACCACAAGCCAGATTACTGGTCAACAGCTTGAGGCATGACACGTCGGCTTTGACCCTTCTGTTACCCTGCACACACACTAACACACTAAAGTCCAATGGTTTTAAAGAAGATCCAGAAGGAAAAAAAAAATGCAAAAAGTCTAAAATGACACTAAACAAGCACTATAATAGTTTTACCATGCGATTGGTCAACAGCCATGGTGAATTAAAAGATACAATATCCCCGAAATGGAAAAATAGATGACTGCTTTAAAGTAAGAAGCCTCTCAGTATGAGCAAATGATATCAGTGAAACAGTTGTTGTTTCTTATATTTAACAAATTGTATTGAGGATTATTCTTACATCAAAATAACAGTCTGCCAGTGGAGAGAGAGAAAAAAATGAAAAAAAAAAAACTTAATATCTAATATGAAATAAATATTTAAAAAAATATTATTTTTAACTTATATTTTATTAACTTTATTTTATTTTTATTTTATTTTTAAAAGCGTCTTACAATGGAAGTGAATTGGGACAAATACTCACTGTTTCAATAGAAGTAAAAACTGATTTTAGTTTATTTAGACTCATGATTTTAGTGGTTAATAAAATTGCTTAGCAGCCTTATTTGTGTGAAGTTATGTTCAATTTGACAAATTTGTTGCCATAATGCAATGTTGAAAACAACCATAAAAATAATGTGAAACTTTACAGCTCAAATAATACACATTTTAACTGAATTAATGTCAGTGCTTTTATAAAATTATGTTTCTCATCATCAGAAATCCTCCTTACCGTACCTCATCGTAACCTCAATTGTTTGTTTCCACCTTTTTATTATTTTTATTAAATAATCAACATAATGTCACAAATGCTGCTGATTAAGCTTAAAATAGATTCCTTTTATTTAAGATATAAATTCTGAAAACAAGTTATAATATTGTAGACAGTTTTTCTTAGGGAAATTATTGTTTAAAGGATGTCTAAATATATTATTCATTATTCTGAGAAAATTACTTCCGGAATATAAAGTGTGACAAATCCCAGTATCCCCTAGCCGGGTGTCATGATACTTGTCTTGTGTTTTGGACTCTCACTTTAAAGTATAGTTTTGTTCACATTGTTCCTGTGTTCTGATTGTGGGTGTGTGAGTGTGTTAAATACTCACTGTTGTGTGTGTGCACTTGGATGGGTGAAATGCAGAGCACAAATTCTGAGTATGCGACACAATACTTGGCTACACGTCACGTCACTAATACCAGGTGTAAACAGGGCCATAGTGACTAACCTCTCAGACCTTTTCCGTGTTTCAGCCCTTGTTACTTTTAGTATTTAATCTCCAGTGTTTCTTCTGGTCTTGGTCTGGTCTTTACCTTTAGGGATGTACAGTATCGTGTGCGTTTGTTTTAGTTCTATTTTCGTCCGTGTCTGGAGTATCATGTTATTCTCTGCCTGAATTTACTTGTTTAAATAAATGTCACACTGCATTACTGAAACAGACACATTATAGAACACCAGTCCAAGAACAGAAGAAACACTGGGGATTAAATAAAGTAACAAGGGCTGAAACAAGGAACAGGTGTGAGAAAGTTGTTACGGACACTAACAAGGCAATAGAGATAAAGGAAACAGGAAATGTAAGCTTAGCGTTAAGTTCTGCCAGGAAGACTCAATCAGCGCGTCATGTATTAACTCGCTTCTAACCAATCATGTGTTAACACTCTCAGTATAAAAGAATGGTACTTACATTCGTCTGAGTTCGCAGATACTGACGGCGCCAATTACCTCCATCCTCCCCACCACCATCAGGATGGTCCCTTCCTTTACCTCCAGGGGGTCGGCTGCGCCCCTGCCTTCATCTTCAGGCGGGATTTGCAGATTCCGTTACCCTTGCATTGCTTGCTAAGGACGGGGCCTACGCCAAAGACTTTATAAAATTATGCTTGCTGAGCTATTCATAAATTTACACTTGTTATATCATTTTATCTCCTGAGTCTTTCTGGTAGAACTGAACACAGGAACAATGGGAACAAAACTATACTTCAAAATAAGAGTCCAAAACACAACACAGGGGACCACGAGACAGGAATCATGAGATGCCATATTGATTTTCACGCAGATGGAAATCAGGCTAGACTTTTCAACAGCATGCACTGTATAATGGTCCAAGATCACATGCAATTTTAAAAACTTAAATTGAGTCTTTTGTCTACTGATTCAATGTGCATGTTGTTAATCAGCAGTACAACACTGAGAACACTGTACTTCTGTACCTGTCAAAAGGGGCTATAACTGAGAACCGAATGCAATGATCTGCAAGGGTATGTGGCCATGACATAAGAACACATCAATGCCGCCAGGAGGGTGAGCCAACCGTGACACTTGGGAAAGGTTGGCATGGTGGCATTTGAGTTTTAGTTATTATGACATCTGGATACTATGTCCATCAGAAGATCAAGAGTGCACATGCTCCATAACTACAGAAGGCTCTTGCCGCCCGATATAAATAACACCAGGATAACACTCAAATCACAACGTAGGGTTGAGCTTGATGGTATGTCAAGGGTCACATGGTTACATCCTAAACCTTTTCTCCAGGGAAGGCCCAGCACAGTAAAGAGGGAAAAAGGACTGGGAACAGAGAGGCTGGCCAGGGGCTGGAAGCCATCGCAACAGCTGCGGCCGCGACTTGCATTCCTTCTGTGACAACGGGAGTAAATAACCACATGCCCCAACTAATTTTGGGGTCAGCGATGAGAAGGGGAGAAAGACTATGGTTCTAACTGTTTGGGCAAATGTGACAATGGACGTTCAAGGGCTGGACGAACACAATTGTGCATTCCATCCAGAACAGCCACAAATACAGAGTACAAAGAGAATCTAGAAAAACAAACAAATCTAAAAAGTCTGTCCAGTAAAGGGAGATTGTCCTAACCAACGTCTTTGACCAAGAGACCTTTGGCTTTGAAATTTGGATATTTCAGTCTCACCTCACTGTGGTGGACATAAACTGAGCTATGGGAAATTCTTGAAATGCTCGAGGAGGATAAAGTGATGACAATAGGGCCAGGGCTAAGACTAGGGCTAGAACCATTGAAGAACCGGTTACATTTTTTTTTTTACCAGAACCGAATGACATTCAATGGTTCTCACACATGCATTCTTCCACAGACAGAATACTGTACTAAAATACTCTGACACAGTTTTCTGTCCGACTACTTTTAATGTCCGACATATGATGCATGATAGAAACACAAGACGAGGGGAATATGCAAACTCACATCAGACTTTACTCAACAGAAACTTCTAAGCAGGACAGACGTAACCAAACAAACCCAGAGCATGAATTCAAAAACAGACCTCAATAATACAACAAAGATGTCTGCTATGCTGATATGCAACACTATTTCAACACTGAAATGTGTTGGTCCTTTTTTTTTTTTTTTTTTTTTTTTAGAATATAGGACAATTATCGGTTAGCATTTATGTCACCTCTAAAAAGAAGCAATGTATGATGAATGATTTAGCAATGTTTTCGCAGTCTTTGTTTACATTTTATATTTATATTTTGCATTAAAAAAATCATAAAAAAGTAAATATTGTAATTTTTTTTACAAATATTTATTTCTTACAAGTACTAAAATCATTTTTAAATAAATGGAAATAATTTCATTCTTCATGAATCCTATCCCATGAATATATATTAACTAATGATCCTTAATGATTCATTACTGAAGATTTTATCACTGTAAACCATCTGTCAAAATCATTTGTATATTTTTAAAAAGGTCACCATCATATGAATTAAAAGTTTAATGACATTTGTAAGCATTTAAATTTACATTAAATAATGATCTGTTAATCATGTAATGTTTAATAAGTTCATTAGTAAACATTAACAAGCACATTATCTCATATTTCTAGCTACAGTATATGGATTTATATTAACTAATGATCTGTTAAGCATTATATAATGTTTGTTAATGATTCATTAACTAAAGTTCATATAAAGTGTTACCTTTGTGCACGCTCTGGATGTTCCCAGTACAGAAAACAGCGCACGAGCGCCAAATTGAGTTCACTTTCGCATCTTCTTGCGCTTAAATGGTTTAAAACCACATTAAAATGTGCACTCAGGAATCGACAAGTGGAATCTAATTTTTAAATTTTATTTAAAATTTGATTTTTGTGAAAAAATCCTGTTCGATTTTTAAGACGTGTTCATTGAATCGATTGTAAAATCGATTTTCCATGTCTGAAGACGATTCCATTTTAAATGCCAAATATAGGCAAATCCACGGACAACTAACAGGCATTAGGACGAACGTAAAGAGGGCACTTGAGACGCGCACAAGTCAGCAATATTCCTGATGCTTTATTGGTGTGAAGTTTCGTGCACAATGACAAACAGGAGTGCAACATTCTCGAAAAACAATAAGCAGAGTGGACTGCCATAACATCAATGAAAAACATCACTGCAAGCTTCAACATGGCTGTGTTTACGATAAGCAACCAAATTTCACCTACGGAAGTTAGGCGATTGTAGACCGTAGCCCGAATATGTATCTGTATGCATGAGACTGTCTGAATACCGGCAAAATTCACATTTTTGTAGTAAAAAGAGACACATTATGCAGAAGTATACATTTGCTGTTATGTGTGTTTGTCAGAGCCTGCAGTTGCCGTGAGACGCGCGTTCGCTGCGGGCGCATCGTGACGAGCTGGAGGCGCTCCGAGAAAAGACTGTTAAAACCGATTACCTATTTTCGTTTTCGAAACTTGTGTTGGTTGGTCCGATCGATTGTGCAATCGATTTTCGAACGTAAAGTGACAGTCCTAATAACAAGTGACCAATTCCTGAACTTAAGTATCTGATAACAGAATTGGGATCGATTTTTGATTCCCAACCCTAGCCAACACTTTATTTTAGTGTCCTTGTTACACGTTACATGTAGTGACTAAAGTATGCATAATTACACGCAACTAATCCTAAACCAAACCATAATCCTAACCATATCCATATAGTGAGTACATTTAGTTCAACTCAATACTTAAATGTATAATAACACTGTAACACAGAAACCTTAACATAAAGTGTAACCCAAATGTCTTCTTCTTACTGATGGCTAAATACTGCTGAGGTCATTGTGTGGTCCTATATATGTAGGATGTACAAATAGTTCACATTACATATTCCTCATAATATAGTAGAGTGTGTTTTCAGACCTGCATTTACCTTTACAATATTGCTGTGTATAAAAATTATGTAATAATTTCTCTGATTTCATCAGAGACTCTAACTCTTATAATTCTATACTTCTTCCTCTATTATGTCTTCTCATTACACCTGCACCACCACCACCACCACCACATATTCTTACATGTCTTCCTAAGCATGTTGCTGCTGTTCAGGGTTGTGACATTCCTCCATGCTCAAAAATGGTAGTGATTGTGCTGTGGGCAAACTCCATATATATGCTTCCAAACTTGATTGGTTGATTGGTTAGTTGGTTGATTGTGATTCCTATTTTATTGCAATGGCAGGCCATTTGCCAATTTAGAATTTTGATAACTGAATGGATCATTTTGCATGATGTGTGTGATGCATGTGATGGCTTATATGATATATATATATATATATACTGTATATAGAAGATGTGAAAACAGTATTGATCAACAAAGCATGTGCATTTAGTTATTGAGTCAATTGTAGTCAATTGTGCATAAATGTGCCAAAACACATGCAGTTTGCTTAAATCAAGATCTGAACATATTGTTTTGAGAGAAAAAAAAAATCCTCGAGAATTGAGCCAAAAAAATTGTATAGCTCCACAATCTATTGCATGTCTTCAATTGTCTAATTTGTTTCTATATGTTTTTTAGGAGCTCATCAAATTTTAGGAGTTCATACTTTCAGCAAAACTGGGAGCTCTGTTACATCAACAGAACTGTGAAAGAAAAAGCTCTGAGCAAGATTTTGTGAGACGGCTTTTGCAGTTAGCTTTTGACTCATGCCTCTTACATCACCATGTGCCAGCAATAATCAGGCATAAATTAGTATGAAACTAATACCCAAATCTGGCCTTTGATCAGTTGCCAGATACACTCTGCACCCATACAGTGCTGTTCACCCATCACTTTCACTTAAGTACCAAAGCCAAACACACAGTGCACTTTCTCGATCTCCTCTCCCTCTTGTCTTCCCTTGCCAAACGTTCACATTCATTTGTTTGGATAGTCTCCACCTCAGGGAAGCTAAGCCGCTAACTGCTTCATTCATACGGATGACATCATTAAATCCTTTCACCGACATTGGCTGAGTTAATCCCGCTCATTCTCTCCCTGACTGGCTCTATTATGAAGCACAAATCCTGAGGGTTTTGACGAATGGCCTGTTCTGCATTTGAGAGGAACCCACGGTGTCACCTCCTCAGGCCTCTGTCCAAGCAGGGAAAGTAGGGATGCTCCGGTAGCGTCACTGAGTATCCTGTGCTGGCAAACAAGTCAGCTGACACTCTCATCTCAATTACTAATGACACTTTCATCTCTATTACTAATGATTAGAGCAGTGCAGGTACAAAAATACAGGTAGGAATAGTCAAATAGGAATATTTGAAATAAATGGATGGATGGATGGATGGATGGATGGATGGATTGGTTGGTTGATTGATTAATTGATTGCATATATGCTGCAATATGTTTATGTATACCAATGACAAGTAACCAATGACAAGTAAATAACCAATGACAAGTAAATAGATCTTACTTAATTTCACACAAATGAAAACGAGGCTGGGCTGAACTACAGTAGATTCAATAAGTTGCATTGTTTTGTTTTCTAATAAAACTTAGACATCTTTATTAGACATTAAAATCGGCATGAATAAAAAAAAATCTGTTTTCTAAATGCAGTGGTTTTTTTTACATTTCTTTGTAATTATTTGTGAAATTTACTATAAATGTCTAAAAATGGTTTCAAAGTAAATCCAACCCGATCTCACAGCAATTCGTACGTATTTTACGAGGTGGCTAATTTGTACGAATTCATACGACCTCACTCGTGCGAATTCGTACGATCTTTGTTAAACCGTACATATTTTTTTACGAGTTGCCAAATTTGTATGAATTTGTACGAATGACCTACCCCTGACCCCGCCCCTAAACCCATCACTGGCGTTTAGACAAATCGTACAATCCTACACCATTTTTTTTTTTTCATTGATAGTATGGACAGATCAAATGTCATGGACATAAAACAACTACTGCCCATCCCCATCGCACACGTACACATTCTCGGCAAGAGATGCAGAAACACCCTGACTGTAAATAACACACCCAGCACTCCATACTGAAACGCTGATTACACATGTACATTCGCACACCCACACGTACATGGAGCAGTAGACAGTGACAGCTGCAGGGATGCAGACTAAATTAGGAATTTCCTTGTCTTTGAGAAAGGAGCAGGAGTGGGAATTATAAGGATTTTCCCTGCCCCGTTAAGCGCAGCAGATGTGTGGCTCCGAGGGAGGACATAAGCACCATGGCACACGAGAGAGAGAGAGAGAGAGAGAGAGAGAGAGAGAGAGAGAGAGAGAGAGATGGCAGTAAGCCGTCTCCTTTGCGTGACAGCGTTGATGGGATTGCGGCTGTGCTGGTCGGGTAAGAGCCTCAACCATCCAGGGGCAAACAGGGACACCTAAGCAGACAGACGGTGCACATCTATAATGACTGAGCCACTTATCTGAGGTCAGTTGTGCTGACTGACCACTATGTCTTTAATATTACAAAACAACTAAGGGGATCTGATCTTACATCAGGTGTTAAAAGTGGGAAGTGTCAGTGTGGACTTGACTGGAAAAACAAAGTCTTACTTGTCTAAGCTAAGGCAAACATCACTATTACTACTGCTCATACATAAGGTAAAGGATTTGCACAAAGCCCCAACCTGGAGTATTACATTTTATTGTGTAAACTTTCCTGTTTGTGCTACAAACATGAACTACATTAAATCATATGGCTTGTTGAGGAGGGGTGCGCTCTCTTCACAGCATGAACCTATTATATTGAAGTTAAAAAAAATTCTACGTAACTTTTCTATGTATATAATGAGCGAGTACATCATGAATCCATCTTCCATCATTTTTGTCTTATCCGGTATAACTACAGCACGCCTGTAATATGTGTTTATATTCAGACTATATTTTGGACCGTTTTAGGGCCACCCGCTGAGGAGTAGCCTAGTACCTGTGTGACTCTTCATATACATAAACAGAAAGAAGTAGCTCCAGCCATGGATATATATATTCCACATTAGCAGCTGTTTCTATTGGCCGCTTTACGCAACCCATCTGCCATATTGGAACGGACAATGCCGGCCCGTAAACACTCAAGAGCAAGTTGACTGTACGTCTGCAACCGTAGTTAGATGCATGAATGAATATCTATATCTGCAATAGACTTTATCAGAAGCAAGACGAAGGCATCAGCTAACACAACATTAAAAAATTACCATAGTTTAAAAACCTGTAATATTGAGTTAATACATATAAAAACACAAACCAACACATTCTCACCTGAGAACGGTTATCCCATTTCTTTGGGAATTAAAATCTTGGCTGTTTCACAACCAGAAGCTGTGCAATGTTGTGGCATCATTGATTCTTATTGTGAGTGACGACACGCTGATCGTTCCAAAATGGCGGACGTACCGAAGTGTCTGGAGCGCTCGAATGTGGAATCTACATATACATATCTATGGCTCCAGCTACAATGTTCTTTTCCCAAGATGCATGCAGTTTTATTCAAACATACATTTAATATTGAAGAACAGGTTGAGTAAAAATACAATGAATATGCAGTATATACACTCACCTAAAGGATTATTAGGAACACCATACTAATACTGTGTTTGACTCCCTTTCGCCTTCAGAACTGCCTTAATTCTACGTGGCATTGATTCAACATGGTGCTGAAAGCATTCTTTAGAAATGTTGGCCCATATTGATAGGATAGCATCTTGCAGTTGATGGAGATTTGTGGGATGCACATCCAGGGCACGAAGCTCCCGTTCCACCACATCCCAAAGATTCTCTATTGGGTTGAGATCTGGTGACTGTGGGGGCAATTTTAGTACAGTGAACTCATTGTCATGTTCAAGAAAACAATTTGAAATGATTCGAGCTTTGTGACATGGTGCATTATCCTGCTGGAAGTAACCATCAGAGGATGGGTACATGGTGGTCATAAAGGGATGGACATGGTCAGAAACAATGCTCAGGTAGGCCGTGGCATTTAAACGATGCCCAATTGGCACTAAGGGGCCTAAAGTGTGCCAAGAAAACATCCCCCACACCATTACACCACCACCACCACCAGCCTGCACAGTGGTAACAAGGCATGATGGATCCATGTTCTCATTCTGTTTACGCCAAATTCTGACTCTACCATCTGAATGTCTCAACAGAAATCGAGACTCATCAGACCAGGCAACATTTTTCCAGTCTTCAACTGTCCAATTTTGGTGAGCTCGTGCAAATTGTAGCCTCTTTTTCCTATTTGTAGTGGAGATGAGTGGTACCCGGTGGGGTCTTCTGCTGTTGTAGCCCATCCGCCTCAAGGTTGTGCGTGTTGTGGCTTCACAAATGCTTTGCTGCATACCTCGGTTGTAACGAGTGGTTATTTCAGTCAAAGTTGCTCTTCTATCAGCTTGAATCAGTCGGCCCATTCTCCTCTGACCTCTAGCATCAACAAGGCATTTTCGCCCACAGGACTGCCGCATACTGGATGTTTTTCCCTTTTCACACCATTCTTTGTAAACCCTAGAAATGGTTGTGCGTGAAAATCCCAGTAACTGAGCAGATTGTGAAATACTCAGACCGGCCCGTCTGGCACCAACAACCATGCCACACTCAAAATTTGTTTAAATCACCTTTCTTTCCCATCCTGACATTCAGTTTGGAGTTCAGGAGATTGTCTTGACCATGACCACACCCCTAAATGCATTGAAGCAACTGCCATGTGATTGGTTGATTAGATAATTGCATTAATGAGAAATTGAACAGGTGTTCCTAATAATCCTTTAGGTGAGTGTAGTTCATATATTTAGCTAAATGCTTGAGTAGCTAACTATCGAGTGCTTTTCTGAGGTAAATGTAGCATTACGTGACATTGTTTACAAGCTGTTTTATTAACATCTTACCACGATTGAAACACTGAAACACATGATAGTTTTTTTTTCCCCTGTAAATTGTACTGTATCTTTCATCATACCCTCTGATGATCATTCATGTTTATTTGGTGCTGTAACTTGTAGTAAAGCGGAAGAGATGATCAGTTCATGTGCTCTTCGCACTGCTGCTTCGCTTGAAATGAGGTGATACAGCGATCTGTCACACCGCATTAAAGAGTGCCAAAACTTTATGCAAATTATTGGATGGGAGGCAAATATTTGTTCAATCATCAACTGAAAACAGCATAGACAATTGATACAGCGATCTGTCACGCCGCATTAAAGTGCGCCAAAACGTTATTTGAATTATTGGATGGGAGGTAATTATTTGTTCAATCATCAACTGAAAACAGCATGGACAATATGATCAATGCTTGGGATTTAAGAATCAATGTCGGTTCATCAATATGAGAATGACTTACTAAAAACCAACCTTAACACCTTAGCAGTGACATAGCAATATGCTAAAGTGATGCACTAAAAAAATACCTTAGCAAGCACATAGTGATGCCTTAAAAACCAACCTGAACACTTTAGCAATGACATAGCAATGCACTAAAACCACCCAGAACACCATAGCTAAAACATAGCAATGACCAAGAACACATTAGCAACTAAAATTATATTAGCAACCAGAAAATGTTTCATTTTAAAGCACTGATTACAACTATTAGAATACAATTAAAGTATAGGCTATAGGCCTATTGCAGTAAATACCAAAAACAAATGATGACACCAAAAAGACACGGATGTATATTAAATTATATGTAGATATATTAAAGTTTGACTTTTACAAATATATTCATTGTGTCTAAAGAAACTGAATATATGAATGGACATTAATCATTCATTCTTTTATTTAATATTTAATGAGAGTGGTAATTGGTTAAACTTGGCTTAGGGCAAAACAGAAGAGTATTTGTCTTGTATAAAAATCAACATCATTTTCTGATGTGAAGAGGAAACCTGTTTATTTCACACTGAATGCGAACACACACGTACAGTCGACTCGGGACACACACAGAGTGCTTTTGCAGACTGTGTCTAAATCCCCATCCTCCACAGCTCCTAC